>NC_069509.1:155710418-155945418 GCF_027579735.1 Bombina bombina
TTTTCTATCGTGATTCAGATAGAGCATGCAATTTTAAGCAACTATCTAATTTACTCCTATTAAATTCTTTTCATTCTCTTGGTATCTTTATTTGAAATGCAAGAATGTAAGTTTAGATGCCGGCCCATTTTTGCTAAACGCTGTTTTTGCTGATTGGTGGGTAAATTCACCCACCAATAAAAAAGTGCTTTCCATGGTTCTAAACCAAAAAATAGCTTAGATGCCTTTTTCAAATAAGAAAGCAAGAGAACGAAGAAAAATTTATAATAGGGGTAAATTAGAAAGTTGTTTAAAATTGCATGTTCTATCTGAATCATGATAGAAAAAAAAATTGGGTTCAGTGTCCCTTTTTAACTTTTAATTAGTTTTTAAAAAAAAAAATATTTTTTAAATGCTACATTACCAGATAGTAAGTGTGTTAACACCGTACATTACTGTTCTAATTCATCTGTCTGCTCCTTATGATAAAAGTACAAAAAGAAATTTAAAATTACTGCCTTTGAACTTACTATGAAAATGATTTTTTTTTAAACCTTGCAATGTTTATTACTCACTCTGCTAGTGAATGGTAGAAACATGAGGCTGTGTGGGTACTTTCTCTCAAAACAGCTGACCAAAAGGTGAAGTTATTTGTCATACTACAAATAAAATATGAAAATGATACCCAAGTATTCCATAAAGATAAGACCAGGCTTTATAATTTACTTTTGCTCCACCTTTTTAGGCGTCAAAACTTTTTTATATTGCGTGCATTATTGTACTATTTATATCAACCAAGGTTTCAGATATGCCAATTCTCTTTTAAAATGTATGCCAAAACATTAAACACTTTTGACTTGCAAACAGTATATTAGTGTGCTTAATTTTGGTAAATTTGGAATTTAGAAGGAAATGTTACTTTTATAAGGGCAGAAAGTTTGTAACTAAATAATTTTCTTGTAGCTTACCAGCAATACAATACCATGTGCCACAATCTATCTTTTCACATAAATACTGATAATTGTGATCAAATTTACATCCTGGCTTGTTCTGTAAAGCATATATTTCAATAGAAATCTATTATGTTCAAAATTGAGAGCATCATTGTCAAAGCCATACATTTTTGGTAAATAGGAACATTCTTGTACATAAGATTGCTAGACCTGTTTATGAAACTAAGAGCAATTTTATAGACTAGAAGTATTTAATTAGGTATTGGCATTTGAGTAAATAGTAAAACGTATAATTTATGCTCACCTGATACATTTAGTTCCTTTCATGGTGGTAAGAGTCCACGTTCTATTACTCTTGGGAATTACTTTCACTGCCGCTAGGAGGAGGAAACGATTCCCAAACCCCAAGAGCTCTATATAACCCTTCCCACCTTTTATAGTAGTTAGTCTGAAATATAGCCAAGCAGAAAAGGTAGGGAAAGAGAGCAACAATATAGGGACCTGGAAAAAAGATGCGCCGTAACTTAAAAAAACCCCACCAGAAACCTTTTGTGGACTCTTGCCACCATGAAATAACTTTATCAGGTGAGCATAAATTTGTTTTCTTAAAGGTGGTAAGAGTCCACAATCCATTACTCCCGGGAACCAATACCAAAGCTGTGGAAAGTCCACAAGTAATAAAGATAGGATGAGATTTGTAATGTCTGGGTTTTGAAACTAAATCTGTAACCCTAAAAGTGTGTATATATAATTATTTATGGGGTGTATTTTATATTATGCACTTAAAAACAAACCAAAAACTGCCTCAAGAAGCAAAAACTTAAAAACTGTAGAACTTAGTGAAAGTATGCAATGAAGACAAAGTAGCTGCTTTGCAAATTTGGTCAACAGAAGCTTCATTCTTGAAAGCCCAATAAGTAGCTAATGAGCTAGTAGAATGAGCAGTAATCAGATTAGGATGGGTGTGACCCGCCTTCAAGTAAGGATTAGGGCACAAAGAAAGAACAACAATTTCCCTGTTTAGATTATCAGAGGACGCAATCTTAGGACGAAAATCAAATTTGGTTCTTAAAACAAAGTTCAGAATCTCTGCTAGCAGATAAAATGGCCAAAAGAACAAGACTTTCCAGGAAGGAAACTTAAGTCTATGCATAAGGTGGACCTTGAGGAGCCTGCAAAACCTTCAGCACAAGATTCAGTTCCAAGGTGGAGAAATTAACTTAATATGCACCAAAACCATGAATTTAAAGAAGATTCACACCGCCGAAATCTGACCTTTTTTTTTTTTTTTTTTTTTTTTTTTTTTTTTTTTATAGAACTGGCTGATAAACCTTTATCTAAATTATCTTGCAAAATTTAGGAATCCTGAAAGAATGCTAAGAAAAAACATGCACAAGACACTAAGCAATACGTTTTCTGTCCTAAAATATGGTCCACAGCATCAAGTGGGAATATCACTCCAGGCCAGCAGGAGGAGGCAAAGAGCACCACAGCAACACTGTTAAATGTCACTTCCCTTACTCATAACTCCCAGTCATTCTCTTTGCCTCTGTTCATGGAGGAAGTGATCACAGCGCCAAACGGCCTAGAGTATGTACACACAAACGTATAGGGGGACTAATTAGATTTCTCCTGTTAAGTGTAGTCAGTCCACGGGTCATCATTACTTATGGGATATTAACTCCTCCCCAACAGGAAGTGCAAGAGGATCACCCAAGCAGAGCTGCTACATAGCTCCTCCCCTCTACGTCACACCCAGTCATTCTCTTGCACCCAACTAATAGATAGGATGTGTGAGAGGACTGTGGTGATTAAACTTAGTTTTTTATATCTTCAATCAAAAGTTTGTTATTTTAAACGACACCGGAGTGTGTTGTTTCCTTCTCAGGCAGAATTTGAAGAAGAATCTACCTGAGTTTTTTGTATATGATCTTAGCGGACGTAACTAAGATCCGTTTGCTGTTCTCGGCCATTCTGACATTGCTCACTGTGCTCCTTGTTACCATTTTTTATCCTTTGTTGAACACCACTTTTTTATCATTTTTTAACCATTTCTCCAACATAGGTGTGTCCGGTCCACGGCGTCATCCTTACTTGTGGGATATTCTCTTCCCCAACAGGAAATGGCAAAGAGCCCAGCAAAGCTGGTCACATGATCCCTCCTAGGCTCCGCCTTCCCCAGTCATTCTCTTTGCCGTTGTACAGGCAACATCTCCACGGAGATGGCTTAGAGTTTTTTGGTGTTTAAATGTAGTTTTTATTCTTCAATCAAGAGTTTGTTATTTTAAAATAGTGCTGGTATGTACTATTTACTCTGAAACAGGAAAGAGATGAAGATTTCTGTTTGTAAGAGGAAAATGATTTTAGCAACCGTTACTAAAATCGATGGCTGTTTCCACACAGGACTGTTGAGAGGAATTAACTTCAGTTGGGGGAAACAGTGAGCAGACTTTTGCTGCTTGAGGTATGACACATTTCTAACAAGACTCAGTAATGCTGGAAGCTGTCATTTTCCCTATGGGAACCGGTAAGCCATTTTCTTAGTTTAAGTAAAAGAATAAAGGGCTTCATTAGGGCTTAAAAAACTGGTAGACATTTTTCTGGGCTAAAACGATTACTTTACTAAGTATATTTGGCAGATTATTACTTTTAAGCACCTTGGATCTTCAACCTAGCTTATGTATTCCCACCGTTTCCTCTCATTCCCAGGCTGGTAGCCAGGATCAATCTGGAGAGGGCTTCGGTGACCTTGATAGTTCCTGTGTGGCCACGCAGGACTTGGTATGCAGACCTGGTGAATGTGTCATCGGCTCCACCATGGAAGCTACCTTTGAGACAGGACCTTCTTATTCAGGGTCCATTCGAACATCCGAATCTGGTTTTCCTCCAACTGACTGCTTGGAGTTTGAACGCTTGATTTTATCAAAGCGTGGGTTTTCAGATTCTGTAATAGATACTCTTATTCAGGCTAGAAAGCCTGTAACTAGAAAAATTTACCATAATATATGGAAAAAATATATCTGTTGGTGTGAATCTAAAGGATTCCCATGGAACAAGATAAAAATTCCTAAGATTCTTTCCTTTCTACAAGAAGGTTTGGAGAAAGGATTTTCTGCGAGTTCTCTGAAGGGACAGATCTCTGCTTTATCTGTTTTACTTCACAAAAGGCTGGCAGCTGTGCCAGACGTTTAAGCGTTTGTTCAGGCTCTGGTTAGAATCAAGCCTGTTTACAGACCTTTGACTCTTCCCTGGAGTCTTAATCTAGTTCTTTCAGTTCTTCAAGGGGTTCCGTTTGAACCCTTACATTCCATAGATATTAAGTTATTATCTTGGAAAGTTTTGTTTTAGGTTGCAATTTCTTCCGCTAGAAGAGTTTCTGAGTTATCTGCTCTGCAGTGTTCTCCGCCCTATCTGGTCCATGCAGATAAGGTGGTTTTTACGTACTGAGCCTGGTTTTCTTCCGAAGGTTGTTTCCAACAAAAATATTAACCAGGAGATAGTTGTACCTTCTTTGTGTCCGAATCCAGTTTCATAGAAGGAACATTTGTTACACAATTTGGACGTTGTCCGTGCTCTAAAATTCTATTTAGATGCTACAAAGGATTTCAGACAAACATCTTCCTTGTTTGTTGTTTATTCTGGTAAAAGGAGAGGTCAAAAAGCAACTTCTACCTCTCTATCTTTTTGGCTTAAAAGCATCATCAGATTGGCTTATGAGACTGCCGGACGGCAGCCTCCTGAAAGAATCACAGCTCATTCCACTAGGGCCGTGGCTTCCACATGGGCCTTTAAGAACGAGGCTTCTGTTGATCAGATATGTAAGGCAGCGACTTGGTCTTCACTGCACACTTTTACCAAATTTTACAAATTTGATACTTTTGCTTCTTCTGAGGCTATTTTTGGGAGAAAGGTTTTGCAAACCGTGGTGCCTTCCATCTAGGTGACCTGATTTGCTCCCTCCCATCATCCGTGTCCTAAAGCTTTGGTATTGGTTCCCACAAGTAAGGATGACGCCGTGGACCGGACACACCTATGTTGGAGAAAACAGAATTTATGTTTACCTGATAAATTACTTTCTCCAACGGTGTGTCCGGTCCACGGCCCGCCCTGGTTTTTTAATCAGGTCTGATGATTTATTTTCTTTAACTACAGTCACCACGGTGTATCATATGATTTCTCCTATGCAAATATTCCTCCTTTACGTCGGTCGAATGACTGGGGAAGGCGGAGCCTAGGAGGGATCATGTGACCAGCTTTGCTGGGCTCTTTGCCATTTCCTGTTGGGGAAGAGAATATCCCACAAGTAAGGATGACGCCGTGGACCGGACACACCGTTGGAGAAAGTAATTTATCAGGTAAACATAAATTCTGTTTTTTTACTATTGTACACGATTGTGATATTATTGCCAGCATTTTTCACTATTTATTTTGCATTGCACATATTTGTTTCACGATCTCACTATTGTATAGATTTGTGTTACCATTGTTAGCACTTTATCATTGCCTTAGTTGCCCGTATCCACCCGTATCACTTTGTGTTATACACCTACTACCTTGTGCTATACACCTAGCACTCTTTTGGTATCGCAGCAACCCTTGTAGCCAGGGGTCAGTGTCAAAGATTCCAAATCGAGTGCGGCTTCTGTCAAGCACTCCTATTTCAGAATCTTAACTGCGGCCAATTTTTAGATATGGATCCATAACTTCACTGACATCTATTGTGCTCCCTCTCTAGCACTTTATTTATCAGCTCTATAGCCTTCTTAAATGGTGTCACCAACGACTATTGCTGCCACCATTTAAAGGTTTGAATCAGTAGTTGGTTTTCGACCGCGCCCACTCAAGGATAGTTATACCCCAATCCACCCAATTCTTTGGGGTAGGGTCATATTGTACAGCTGTTTTTAGTTTTGTGTTGTATTTTTAAGTATCATTTTGAGTTATTTTAACATTGTTGCCAGCGGAGTTAATATAACAGTTTTCTCCAATAGCCGGTTAACCGTTTTGTTTTAAACTTCCAGGAAGAGAATCAGATATTACCGCTTTTATAACTTTTACCATTATTGTTTTTGTATTGTTTTTGTATTTTGTATTAAATAAAATCTAATTAGTCCCCCTATACGTTTGTGTGTACATACCCTAGGCCGTTTGGCGCTGTGATCACTTACACCGTTTTTAGTATCTGTCCTTTGAGGGGATTGGTTAGACCCCTTCTGTGTTTCACAGCTTAGGGTATATCTCAGCGCTGATATATCATATTCTGTTCATGGAGGAGGCAGAGTTTTTGGTGTCTAAAGAAAATTGGGATTCAAAATAATAAAAATCTTGATCGATCAGAGTAGTCTGCCTTCCTCTCCCCATGTGTCATCACCAGTTACGCCCGCTCAAGCGATACCTAGTACCTCTAGTGCATTGGCACCTATTACATTGCAACAACTAGCGACAGTCATGGATAATTCCCTTGCGGCCTTGATATCCAAACTGCCAGTTTTCCCTAAAAAGCGCGATAGCTCTGTTTTAAGAACAGATGAGGAGCAGTCGGAAGCTTTGGGAGGTTTATCTGATGTACCCTCACAACACTCTGACGTAGGGGCGAGGGATGTGATGTCTGAAGGAGAAATTTCTGACTCAGGAAAGGTTTCTCAGCGGGCAGAATCAGATTCACTAGCGTTTTAAATTTAAATTGGAACACCTCCACGTATTGCTTAGGGAGGTTTTATCAACTCTGTTCCCCATAACTGATCCCAGGCATGACGCGTGGCAGACGGTCCCTAAGGTAGAGGGGGCAGTTTCGACACTAGCTAAGCGCACAACCATCCCAATTGAAGACAGTTGTGCTTTTAAAGATCCTATGGATAAGAAGTTAGGTTTACTAAAGAAAATATTTGTTCAACAAGGTTTCCTTCTCCAACCTATTGCCTGCATTATTCCTGTAACTACTGCAGCTGCTTTTTGGTTTGAGGCTCTGGAGGAGTCTCTCCAGAGGGAGACTTCATATGACGAGGTCATGGATAGCATTAATGCTTTAAAGCTGGCTAATTCTTTTATCACTGATGCTGCTTTGCAATTAGCTAAGTTAGGGGCGAAAAATTCTGGTTTCGCCATTATGGCGCGCAGAGTGCTTTGGCTCAAGTCATGGTCGGCTGATGTGTCGTCCAAAATAAAATGACTGAATATCCCTTTCAAAGGAAAGACCCTTTTCGGGCCCGAGTTGAAAGAGATTATTTCGGATATCACCGGGGGGAAAGGGCCACGCTCTCCCGCAAGATAGGCCTTTTAAGGCTAAAAACAAGGCTAATTTTCGTTCCTTTCGCAACTTCAGGAGCGGTCCTGCTTCAACCTCTGCAACCGCAAAGCAAGAGGGTAACGCTTCACAGCCCAAGGCAACCTGGAAGCCTTTGCAGGGCTGGAACAAGGGTAAACAGGTCAAGAAGCCTGCAGCTACTACTAAGACAGCATGAAGGGGTAGCCCCCGATCCGGGACCGGATCTGGTAGGGCACAGACTCTCTCTTCGCTCAGGCTTGGGCAAGAGATGTTCCCGATCCCTGGGCATTAGAGATCGTTACTAAGGGATATCTTCTAGAATTCAAGGACTCCCCTCCAAGGGGAAGGTTCCACATTTCTCGTCTGTCTACAGACCGGACAAAGAAAGAGGCGTTCTTACGCTGTGTAGAAGATCTACTCAAGATGGGAGTGATATATCCAGTTCCAATTGCAGAACAATGACTGGGTTTTTACTCAAACCTGTTTGTGGTTCCCAAAAAGGAAGGAACTTTCAGGCCAATCCTGGATCTAAAAATTCTAAACCAATTCCTCAGAGTTCCATCATTCAAGATGGAGACCATCCGGACAATCTTACCTATGATCCAGGAAGGTCAATATGACTACCGTGGATCTAAAGGATGCTTACCTACATATTCCTATCCACAAAGATCATCATCAGTTCCTAAGGTTCGCCTTTCTGGACAAGCATTACCAGTTTGTGGCCCTTCCCTTCGGGTTGGCCACCGCTCCCAGAATTTTTACAAAAGTGCTAGGGTCCCTTCTGGCGGTATTAAGACCCCGGGGCATTGCAGTAGCACCTTATTTGGACGACATCTTAATACAGGCGTCGTCTTTTCCCATACAGAGATTGTTCTGGCCTTTCTAAGGTCTCACGGGTGGAAGGTTAACATCGCAAAAAGTTCTGTCCCCGCTCACAAGGGTTCCCTTCCTGGGAACATTAATAGACTCGGTAGAAATGAAAATATTTCTGACGGAGGTCAGAAAGTTAAAGCTTTTAACTACTTGCCGAGTTCTTCATTCCATTCCTCGGCCGTCTGTAGCTCAGTGCATGGAGGTAATCGGATTAATGGTAGCGGCAATGGACGTAGTCCCTTTTGCTCGAATACATTTCTTTCATGTAATTAGCAAGAGTCCATGAGCTAGTGACGTATGGGATATACATTCCTACCAGGAGGGGCAAAGTTTCCCAAACCTCAAAATGCCTATAAATACACCCCTCACCACACCCACAATTCAGTTTTACAAACTTTGCCTCCTATGGAGGTGGTGAAGTAAGTTTGTGCTAGATTCTACGTTGATATGCGCTCCGCAGCAAGTTGGAGCCCGGTTTTCCTCTCAGCGTGCAGTGAATGTCAGAGGGATGTGAGGAGAGTATTGCCTATTTGAATGCAGTGATCTCCTTCTACGGGGTCTATTTCATAGGTTCTCTGTTATCGGTCGTAGAGATTCATCTCTTACCTCCCTTTTCAGATCGACGATATACTCTTATATATACCATTACCTCTGCTGATTTTCGTTTCAGTACTGGTTTGGCTTTCTACAAACATGTAGATGAGTGTCCTGGGGTAAGTTAATCTTATTTTCTGTGACACTCTAAGCTATGGTTGGGCACTTTATTTATAAAGTTCTAAATATATGTATTCAAACATTTATTTGCCTTGACTCAGGATGTTCAACATTCCTTATTTTCAGACAGTCAGTTTCATATTTGGGATAATGCATTTTTTTTCTTACCTTAAAATTTGACTCTTTTTTTCCCTGTGGGCTGTTAGACTCGCGGGGGCTGAAAATGCTTCATTTTATTGCGTCATTCTTGGCGCGGACTTTTTTGGCGCAAAAAATCTTTTCTGTTTCCGGCGTCATACGTGTCGCCGGAAGTTGCGTCATTTTTTTATGTCCTTTTGCGCCAAAAATGTCGGCGTTCCGGATGTGGCGTCATTTTTGGCGCCCAAAAGCATTTAGGCGCCAAATAATGTGGGCGTCTTATTTGGCGCCAAAAAATATGGGCGTCGCTTTTGTCTCCACATTATTTCAGTCTCATTTTTTCTTTGCTTCTGGTTACTAGAAGCTTGTTTATTGGCATTTTTTCCCATTCCTGAAACTGTCATTTAAGGAATTTGATCAATTTTGCTTTATATGTTGTTTTTTCTCTTGCATATTGCAAGATGTCTCACGTTGCATCTGAGTCAGAAGATACTTCAGGAAAATCGCTGTCTAGTGCTGGAACTACCAAAGCTAAGTGTATCTGCTGTAAACTTTTGGTAGCTATTCCTCCGGCTGTTTGTATTAATTGTCATGACACACTTGTTAAAGCAGATAATATTTCCTTTAGTAATGTACCTATGCCTGTTGCAGTTCCTTCAACATCTAAGGTGCAGAATGTTCCTGATAACATAAGAGATTTTGTTTCTGAATCCATCAAGAAGGCTATGTCTGTTATTTCTCCTTCTAGTAAACATAAAAAATCTTTTAAAACTTCTCTCCCTACAGATGAATTTTTAAATGAACATCATCATTCTGATTTTGATGACTCTTCTGGTTCAGAGGATTCTGTCTCAGAGATTGATGCTGATAAATCTTCATATTTATTTAAAATGGAATTTATTCGTTCTTTACTTAAAGAAGTACTAATTGCTTTAGAAATAGAGGATTCTGGTCCTCTTGATACTAATTCTAATTGTTGAGATAAGGTATTTAAATCTCCTGTGGTTATTCCAGAAGTTTTTCCTGTTCCTAATGCTATTTCTGCAGTAATTTCCAGAGAATGGGATTAATTGGGTAATTCATTTACTCCTTCTAAACGTTTTAAGCAATTATATCCTGTGCCGTCTGACAGATTAGAATTTTGGGACAAAATCCCTAAAGTCGATGGGGCTATTTCTACCCTTGCTAAACGTACTACTATTCCTACGTCAGATGGTACTTCGTTTAAAGATCCTTTAGATAGGAAAATTGAATCCTTTCTAAGAAAAGCTTATCTGTGTTCAGGTAATCTTCTTAGACCTGCTATATCATTGGCTGATGTTGCTGCAGCTTCAACTTTTTGGTTGGAGACTTTAGCGCAACAAGTAACAGATCATGATTCTCATAATATTATTATTCTTCTTCAGCATGCTAATAATTTTATCTGTGATGCCATTTTTGATATTATCAGAGTTGATGTCAGGTTTATGTCTCTAGCTATTTTAGCTAGAAGAGCTTTATGGCTTAAAACTTGGAAAGCTGATATGGCTTCTAAATCAACTCTACTTTCCATTTCTTTCCAGGGTAACAAATTATTTGGTTCTCAGTTGGATTCTATTATCTCAACTGTTACTGGTGGGAAAGGAACTTTTTTACCACAGGATAAAAAATCTAAGGGTAAAAACAGGGCTAATAATCGTTTTCGTTCCTTTCGTTTCAACAAAGAACAAAAGCCTGATCCTTCATCCTCAGGAGCAGTTTCAGTTTGGAAACCATCTCCAGTCTGGAATAAATCCAAGCCTTCTAGAAAGGCAAAGCCTGCTAAGTCCACATGAAGGTGCGGCCCTCATTCCAGCTCAGCTGGTAGGGGGCAGGTTACGTTTTTTCAAAGAAATTTGGATCAATTCTGTTCACAATCTTTGGATTCAGAACATTGTTTCAGAAGGGTACAGAATTGGTTTCAAGATGAGACCTCCTGCAAAGAGATTTTTTCTTTCCCGTGTCCCAGTAAATCCAGTAAAAGCTCAAGCATTTCTGAATTGTGTTTCAGATCTAGAGTTGGCTGGAGTAATTATGCCAGTTCCAGTTCTGGAACAGGGGATGGGGTTTTATTCAAATCTCTTCATTGTACCAAAGAAGAATTCCTTCAGACCAGTTCTGGATCTAAAAATATTGAATCGTTATGTAAGGATACCAACGTTCAAAATGGTAACTGTAAGGACTATCTTGCCTTTTGTTCAGCAAGGGCATTATATGTCCACAATAGATTTACAGGATGCATATCTGCATATTCCGATTCATCCAGATCATTATCAGTTCCTGAGATTCTCTTTTCTGGACAAGCATTACCAGTTTGTGGCTCTGCCGTTTGGCCTAGCTACAGCTCCAAGAATTTTTACAAAGGTTCTCGGTGCCCTTCTGTCTGTAATCAGAGAACAGGGTATTGTGGTATTTCCTTATTTGGACGATATCTTGGTACTTGCTCAGTCTTTACATTTAGCAGAATCTCATACGAATCGACTTGTGGTGTTTCTTCAAGATCATGGTTGGAGGATCAATTCACCAAAAAGTTCATTGATTCCTCAGACAAGGGTAACCTTTCTGGGTTTCCAGATAGATTCAGTGTCCATGACTCTGTCTTTAACAGACAAGAGACGTCTAAAATTGATTTCAGCTTGTCGAAACCTTCAGTCACAATCATTCCCTTCGGTAGCCTTATGCATTGGTATGCGGATCTTGTCCGGATGGCCTCTTGCCATCCGTGGACTCTTCCGCTACGACCAGACCTTCTGTCGCAAGGTCCTTTTTTCCATCAGGATCTCAAATCCTTAAATTTAAAGGTATGGAGATTGAACGCTTGATTCTTGGTCAAAGAGGTTTCTCTGACTCTGTGATTAATACTATGTTACAGGCTCGTAAATCTGTATCCAGAGAGATATATTATAGAGTCTGGAAGACTTATATTTCTTGGTGTCTTTCTCATCATTTTTCTTGGCATTCTTTTAGAATTCCGAGAATTTTACAGTTTCTTCAGGATGGTTTAGATAAAGGTTTATCCGCAAGTTCTTTGAAAGGACAAATCTCTGCTCTTTCTGTTCTTTTTCACAGAAAGATTGCTAATCTTCCTGATATTCATTGTTTTGTACAAGCTTTGGTTCGTATAAAACCTGTCATTAAGTCAATTTCTCCTCCTTGGAGTTTGAATTTGGTTCTGGGGGCTCTTCAAGCTCCTCCGTTTGAACCTATGCATTCATTGGACATTAAATTACTTTCTTGGAAAGTTTTGTTCCTTTTGGCAATCTCTTCTGCCAGAAGAGTTTCTGAATTATCTGCTCTTTCTTGTGAGTCTCCTTTTCTGATTTTTTTTTTCAGGATAAGGCAGTGTTGCGAACTTCTTTTGATTTTTTACCTAAAGTTGTGAATTCTAACAACATTAGTAGAGAAATTGTGGTTCCTTCATTATGTCCTAATCCTAAGAATTCTAAGGAGAAATCATTGCATTCTTTGGATGTTGTTAGAGCTTTGAAATATTATGTTGAAGCTACTAAGTCTTTCCGAAAGACTTCTAGTTTATTTGTTATCTTTTCCGGTTCTAGAAAAGGCCAGAAAGCTTCTGCCATTTCTTTGGCATCTTGGTTGAAATCTTTAATTCATCTTGCCTATGTCGAGTCGGGTAAAACTCCGCCTCAGAAAATTACAGCTCATTCTACTAGGTCAGTTTCTACTTCCTGGGCGTTTAGGAATGAAGCTTCGATTGATCAGATTTGCAAAGCAGCAACTTGGTCCTCTTTGCATACTTTTACTAAATTCTACCATTTTGATGTATTTTCTTCTTCTGAAGCAGTTTTTGGTAGAAAAGTACTTCAGGCAGCGGTTTCAGTTTGAATCTTCTGCTTATGTTTTTCATTAAACTTTATTTTGGGTGTGGATTATTTTCAGCAGGAATTGGCTGTCTTTATTTTATCCCTCCCTCTCTAGTGACTCTTGCGTGGAAAGATCCACATCTTGGGTAATCATTATCCCATACGTCACTAGCTCATGGACTCTTGCTAATTACATGAAAGAAAACAACATAATTTATGTAAGAACTTACCTGATAAATTCATTTCTTTCATATTAGCAAGAGTCCATGAGGCCCGCCCTTTTTTTGGGGTGGTTATGATTTTTGTATAAAGCACAATTATTCCAATTCCTTATTTTATATGCTTTCGCACTTTTTTTATCACCCCACTTCTTGGCTATTCGTTAAACTGAATTGTGGGTGTGGTGAGGGGTGTATTTATAGGCATTTTGAGGTTTGGGAAACTTTCCCCTTCCTGGTAGGAATGTATATCCCATACGTCACTTGCTCATGGACTCTTGCTAATATGAAAGAAATGAATTTATCAGGTAAGTTCTTACATAAATTATGTTTTCAGACCACTGCAACTGTGCATGCTCAAACAGTGGAATGGAGATTATGCAGATTTGTTTCCTCAGATACAACTGGACCAGACAACCAGAGATTCTCTTCTCTGGTGGTTGTCTCAGGATCACACCTGTCTCAGGGAATATGCTTCCGCAGACCGGAGTGGATCATTGTCACGACCGACGCCAGTCTGTTAGGCTGGGGCGTGGTCTGGGACTCCCTGAGAGCTCAGGGCCTATGGTCTCGGGAAGAGTCTCTTCTCCCGATAAACATTTTGGAACTGAGAGCGATATTCAACACGCTTCAGGCATGGCCTCAATTAGCGGCGGCCAAATTCATCAGATTTCAGTCGGACAACATCACGACTGTGGCGTACATCAATCATCAGGGGGGGCAAAGAGTTCCCTAGCGATGAAGGAAGTAACCAAAATCAGGTCGGCGGAGGATCACTCCTGCCATCTATCTGCAATTCACATCCCAGGTGTAGACAACTGGGAGGCGGATTTTCTAAGTCGTCAGACTTTTCACCCGGAGGTTTTTGCTCAGCTGACCCAGCTATGGGGCATTCCAGAATTGGATCTGATGGCGTCCCGTCAGAACACCACACTTCCTCTCTACTGATCCAGGTCCAGGGACCCCAAGGCGGCATTGATGGATGCTTTAGTAGCGCCTTGGTCCTTCAATCTGGCTTATGTCTTTCCAATAGCGCCTGCGTGGCCACGCAGGACTTGGTATGCAGACCTAGTGGACATGTCATCTGTCCCACCTTGGACACTGCCAACGAGGCAGGATCTTCTAATACAGGGTCCTTTCAAGCATCCAAATCTAGTTTCTCTGCAGCTGACTGCTTGGAGATTTAACGCTTAATTCTATCTAAGCGTGGTTTCTCTGAATCGGTTATAGATACTCTGATCCAGGCTAGAAAGCCTGTCACCAGGAAAATTTACCATAAGATATGGCGGAAATATCTTTGTTGGTGTGAATCCAAGGGTTGCTCGTGGAGTAAGATTAGGATTCCAAGGATATTGTCTTTTCTCCAAGAAGGATTGGAGAAAGGCTTGTCAGCTAGTTCCTTAAAGGGACAGATATCTGCTCTGGCTATCCTTTTACACAAGCGTCTGGCAGAGGTACCAGACGTTCAAGGGTTTGCTCAGGCTTTAGTCAGAATCGAGCCTGTCTATAAACCTGTGGCTCCGCCATGGAGTCTAAATTTAGTTCTTTCAGTTCTTCAAGGGGTTCCGTTTGAACCTTTACATTCCATAGATATTAAGTTGTTATCTTGGAAAGTTTTGTTTTTGGTAGCTATATCTTCTGCTCGGAGAGTTTCAGAATTGTCTGCTTTGCAATGTAATTCACCCTATCTGGTGTTCCATGCAGATAAGGTAATTTTGCGTACCAAACCTGCTTTTCTTCCTAAAGTTGTTTCTAATAAGAATATTAACCAGGAAATCATTGTTCCTTCCCTGTGTCCTAATCCAGCTTCAAAGAAGGAACGGCTATTACACAATCTTGATGTGGTTCGTGCTTTGAAATTCTATTTGCAAGCAACCAAGGATTTCAGACAAACATCATCCTTGTTTGTTGTCTATTCTGGTAAGAGGAGAGGTCAGAAAGCTACTGCTACCTCCTTTCCTTCTGGCTGAAATGCATCATCCGATTGGCTTATGAGACTGCTGGACAGCAGCCTCCTGAACGAATTACAGCTCATTCCACCAGAGCTGTGGCTTCTACATGGGCTTTCAAGTATGAGGCTTCTGTTGAACAGATTTGTAAGGCAGCGACTTGGTCTTCACTGCATACTTTTGCCAAATTTTACAAATTCGATACTTTTGCTTCTTCGGAGGCTATTTTTGGGAGAGAGGTTTTGCAAGCAGTGGTGCCTTCAGTTTAGGTTACCTGTCTTGTTCCCTCCCTTCATCCGTGTCTTAAAGCTTTGGTATTGGTATCCCACAAGTAAGGATGAATCCGTGGACTGGATACACCTTGCAAGAGATAACAGAATTTATGCTTACCTGATAAATTACTTTCTCTTGCGGTGTATCCAGTCCACGGCCCGCCCTGGCAATTAGGTCAGGTTAATAAAAATTTTTGTTTAAACTACAGTCACCACTGCACCCTATGGTTTCTCCTTTTCTCCTAACTTTTGGTCGAATGACTGAGGGGTAGAGCTAGGGGGGAGCTATATGGACAGCTCTGCTGTGTGCTCTTTGCCACTTCCTGTAGGGAATGAGAATATCCCACAAGTAAGGATGAATCCGTGCACTGGATACACCGCAAGAGAAAGTAATTTATCAGGTAAGCATAAATTCTGTTTTCTTTCATGTAATTAGCAAGAGTCCATGAGCTAGTGACGTATGGGATATACATTCCTACCAGGAGGGGGCAAAGTTTCCCAAACCTCAAAATGCCTACAAATACACCCCTCACCACACCCACAAATCAGTTTTACAAACTTTGCCTCCTATGGAGGTGGTGAAGTAAGTTTGTGCTAGATTCTACATTGATATGCGCTCCGCAGCAGGTTGGAGCCCGGTTTTCCTCTCAGCGTGCAGTGAATGTCAGAGGGATGTGAGGAGAGTATTGCCTATTTGAATTCAATGATCTCCTTCTACGGGGTCTATTTCATAGGTTCTCTGTTATCGGTCGTAGAGATTCATCTCTTACCTCCCTTTTCAGATCGACGATATACTCTTATTTTTATATATATATATATATACCATTACCTCTGCTGATTTTCGTTTCAGTACTGGTTTGGCTTTCTACAACATGTAGATGAGTGTCCTGGGGTAAGTAAGTCTTATTTTCTGTGACACTCTAAGCTATGGTTGGGCACTTTTTTTATAAAGTTCTAAATATATGTATTCAAACATTTATTTGCCTTGACTCAGGATGTTCAACATTCCTTATTTTCAGACAGTCAGTTTCATATTTGGGATAATGCATTTGAATAAAACAATTTTTTTTCTTACCTTAAAATTTGACTTTCCCTGTGGGCTGTTAGGGGGCTGAAAATGCTTCATTTTATTGCGTCATTCTTGGCGCTGACTTTTTTTTGGCGCAAAATTTTTTTTCTGTTTCCGGCGTCATATGTGTCGCCGGAAGTTGCGTCATTTTTGACGTTCTTTTGCGCCAAAAATGTTGGCGTTCCGGATGTGGCGTCATTTTAGGCGCCAAATAATGTGGGCGTCTTATTTGGCGCTAAAAAAATATGGGCGTCACTTTTGTATCCACATTGTATCCACATTATTTAAGTATCATTTTTTATTGCTTCTGGTTGCTAGAAGCTTGTTCACTGTCATTTAAGGAATTTGATCATTTTTGCTTTATATGTTTTTTCTATTACATATTGCAAGATGTCCCATGTTGAAGCTGAGTCAGAAGATACTTCTGGAAAATCGCTGCCTGGTGCTGGAGCTACCAAAGCTAAGTGTATCTGCTGTAAATTTTTGGTAGCTGTTCCTCCAGCTGTTTGTATTGAATGTCATGACAAACTTGTTAATGCAGATAATATTTCCTTTAGTAAAGTTACATTACCTGTTGCTGTTCCATCAACATCTAATACTCAGAGTGTTCCTGATAACATAAGAGATTTTGTTTCTAAATCCATTAAGAAGGCTATGTCTGTTATTCCTCCTTCTAGTAAACGTAAAAAGTCTATTAAAACTTCTCATTTTTCAGATGAATTTTTAAATGAACATCATCATTCTGATTCTGATAATCGCTCTTCTGGTTCAGAGGTTTCTGTCTCAGAGGTTGATGCTGATAAATCTTCATATTTATTTAAAATGGAATTTATTCGTTCTTTACTTAAAGAAGTCCTAATTGCATTAGAAATTGAGGATTCTGGTCCTCTTGATACTAAATCTAAACGTTTAGATAAGGTTTTAAATCTCCTGTAGGTATTCCAGAAGTTTTTCCTGTTCCTGGTGCTATTTCTGAAGTAATTTCCAGGGAAAGGAATAATTTGGGTAATTCATTTACTCCTTCTAAACGTTTTAAGCAATTATATCCTGTGCCATCTGACAGATTAGAATTTTGGGACAAAATCCCTAAGGTTGATGGGGCTGTCTCTACTCTTGCTAAGCATACTACCATTCCTACGGCAGATGGTACTTCCTTTAAGGATCCTTTAGATGGGAAAATTGAATCCTTTCTAAGAAAAGCTTACTTGTGTTCAGGTAATCTTCTTAGACCTGCTATATCTTTGGCGGATGTTGCTGCAGCTTCAACTTTTTGGTTGGAAGCTTTAGCGCAACAAGTAACAGATCATAATTCTCATAGCATTATTATTCTTCAATTTAAACTTTATTTTGGGTGTGGATTATTTTTTCAGCGGAATTGGCTGTCTTTATTTTATCCCTCCCTCTCTAGTGACTCTTGCGTGGAAAGATCCACATCTTGGGTAGTCATTATCCCATACGTCACTAGCTCATGGACTCTTGCTAATTACATGAAAGAAAACATAATTTATGTAAGAACTTACCTGATAAATTCATTTCTTTCATATTAGCAAGAGTCCATGAGGCCCACCCTTTTGTGGTGGTTATGATTTTTTTGTATAAAGCACAATTATTCCAATTCCTTATTTTTTATGCTTTCGCACTTTTTTCTTATCACCCCACTTCTTGGCTATTCGTTAAACTGATTTGTGGGTGTGGTGAGGGGTGTATTTGTAGGCATTTTGAGGTTTGGGAAACTTTGCCCTCCTGGTAGGAATGTATATCCCATACGTCACTAGCTCATGGACTCTTGCTAATATGAAAGAAATGAATTTATCAGGTAAGTTCTTACATAAATTATGTTTTTTCAGTTTGTGGTGCGTTATACTTGGCGCCAAACATTTTTTCATTATTTAAGACCTCATTCCTTTTGCCTCTGGTCTTTTTTTCTATGCCAGAGGCCTATTCTGTTTGCATTTTTTCCCATTCCTGAAACTGTCATATAAGGAAATTGATAATTTTGCTTTATATGTTTTTTCTTTTGCATACTGCAAGATGTCTCAATCTGATCCTGTCTCAGAATCTACTACTGGAATCCTGCTGCCTGATATCGGTTCTACCCAAGCTAAGTGCATTTGTTGTTAACTTGTGGTAACTGTTCCTCCAGCTGTGGTTTGTAATAGTTGTCATGATAAACGTTTACATGCAGAGAATGTTTCCATCAGTAGTAGTTCATTACATGTTGCTGGTCCAACATCTAATGCTCAGGATATTCCTGTAAATTTAAGAGAATTTATTTCTGATTCCATTCATAAGGCTTTGTCTGCCATTCCGCCTTCTAATAAACTTAAAAGGTCTTTTAAAACTTCTCAGAGTTGATGAATTTTCTAATGACCGACAACATACTGATTTATCTATCTCTGATGAGGATCTGTCTGATTCAGAGGATCCTGCCTCAGATATTGACATTGACAAATCCTCTTATTTAAAATGGAGTATATTCATTCTTTATTAAAAGTGTTGATTGCATTAGATATGGAGGAGACTAGTTATCTTGATACTAAAACTAATAAACGTTTAAATTTGGTTTATAAACCTCATGTAGTTATTCCAGAGGTTTTTCCAGTTCCTGATGCTATTTCAGATGATTTCTAGGGAATAGAATAGATTGGGTACTTCTTTTACTCCAAGGTTTAAAAAATTGTATCCTTTGCCTACTGATTGGAGTTTTGGGCAAAGATCCTCAAAGTTGATGGGGCCATCTCTTCTCTTGCTAAACGTACTACTATTCCTACGGAAGATAGGAAGCTTAGATAGGTAGCTTGAATCTTATCTAAGGAAAGCTTATTTATGTTCAGGCCATCTTCTTAGGCGTGCTATTTCTTTGGCTGATGTTGCAGCTGCCTCAACTTTTTGGTTGGAAACTTTAGCACAACAAGTATCAGATCATAATGTGTATAGCATTATTAAATTAATTCAACATGCTAATTTCATTTGTAATGCCATTTTTTATATCATCAGAATTGATGTTGGATATATGTATTTAGCTATTTTAGCTAGAAGAGCTTTATGGCTTAAATCTTGGAATGCTGATATGACTTCTAAATCGACATTGCTATCTCTTTCTTTCCAAGGTAATAAATCCAAGCCATTTAAGAGATCTAAACCAGCCCCCAAGTCCGCATGAAGGTGCGGCCCTCATTCCAGCTCAGCTGGTAGGGGGCAGATTAAAATTTTTCAAGGATGTTTGGATAAATTCAGTCCAAAATCATTGGATTCAGAACATTGTCTCTCAGGGGTACAGATTAGGTTTCAGAGTAAGACTGCCTGTGAGAAGTTAATTTCTCTCACGCATTCCAGTGAACCCAGAGAAAGTGCAGGCTTTCCTGAAGTGTGTTTCAGACCTGGAGTTATCTGGGGTAATCATGCCAGTTCCTTTTCAGGAACAGGGTCGGGGGTTTTATTCAAATCTGTTCATTGTCCCAAAGAGAGAAAATTCATTCAGACCAGTTCTGGATCTAAAAGTCTTGAATCGTTATGTAAGAGTACCAACATTCAAAATGGTGACTATAAGGACTATTCTGCCTTTTGTTCAGCAAGGGCATTATATGTCCACAATAGACTTACAGGATGCATATCTTCATATTCTGATTCATCCAGATCACTCTCAGATTCTCTTTTCTAGACAAGCATTACCAATTTGTTGCTCTTCCTTTTGGCCTAGCGACCGCTCCAAGGTTCTTTTCAAAGGTTCTCGGTGCCCTACTCTCTGTAATCAGAGAGCGGGGTATTGCGGCGTTTCCTTATTTGGACAATATCTTGGTACTTGCTCAGTCTTTACGTTCTGCAGAATCTCGCACAAATCGACTAGTGTTGTTTCTTCAAAGATATGGTTGGATGATCAATTTACCAAAAAGTTCTTTGATTCCTCAGACAAGGTTAACCTTTTTAGGTTTCCAAATAGATTCAGTATCCATGACTTTGTCTCTAACAGACAAGAGACATCTGAAATTGGTTGCAGCCTGTTGGAACCTTCAGTCTCAATCATTCCCTTCAGTAGCTATGTGCATGGAGGTTTTAGGTCTCATGACTGCTTGTTTTCACATGAGACCAATTCTTTTATCTGTGATGCCAATATGCAAATTATTTGCCTGAATGCTAAGGTATCAGGTTTTTCGATCTTAGCGCGCAGGGCTCTGTGGCTAAAATCGTGGTCTGCGGACATGACCTCCAAGTCGAGGCTGTTCCTGCCTTTTCAAGGGAAGATCCTGTTTGGTCGAGGATTGGATTTGATCATATCCACGGTTACGGGAGGGAAGGGAGCTTTCCTTCCACAGGATAAGACGGCTAAGCCTAAGGGATCTACTTTTCATCCCTTTCGTGTGGACAAGGCCCAGCGCCAGCAACATGCCGCGAAAGTGGATCAGTCAAAGGGATCTTGGAAGCCGGCTCAATCTTGGAACAAGTCTAAGCAGAGCAAAAAGCCCGCCGAGTCCAAATCGGCATGAAGGGGCGGCCCCCGACCGGTCTCAGGGGGCAGATTATCTCCATTCTCAGTCAATTGGTTGCAGGACGTTGAGGACCCTTGGGTTCTAGAAGTTGTCTCCCAGGGTTACAGGATAGGGTTCAGATACCATCCACCCGAGGACAGATTCCTCCTTTCAAACCTGTCTTCAAGACCAGAGAAGAGAGTGGCCTTTCTGGAGTGTGTGAGATCTCGCCTCTCTCGGGGTCATCGTTCCAGTACCCCTAGCAGAGAGGCGTCTGGGGTACTATTACAATCTTTTTGTGGTTCCAAAGAAGGAGGGCACGTTCTGCCCAATTCTGGACCTAAAGTGTTCCATCGTTCAAAATGGAAACTATCAGATCTATTCTGCCCCTAGTTCAAGAGGGACAGTTCATGACAACTATAGATTTGAAGGACGCTTACCTTCATGTGCCAATTCACAGGGACCACTTCAGGTTCCTAAGATTTGCGTTTCTGGACCAATACTTCCAGTTTGTGGCCCTTCCTTTTGGTCTGGCGATGGCCCCGAGAGTCTTCACAAAGGTTCTGGAGGCGCTGCTGGCAGTGGCCAGATCCAGGGGCATTGCGGTGGCACCTTACCTGGACAACATCCTAGTTCAGGCGCCGTCTTTCAGCTTTGCAGAGGATCATTCAAGGGCTCTTCTGCTCCAATCTCACGGTTGGAAGATCAACTCAGGAAAGAGTTCCCTGGTTTCCAGCAACAGGGTAGAGTTCCTGGGTACGATAATAGACTCTATATCCATGAAGATATTTCTCACAGATCGGCGGTGCAGGAAGCTTGCGTCCACCTGTCTTGCCCTTCAGTCCTCCTCAAGCCCGTCGGTGGCTCAGTGTATGGAGGTGATAGGTCTCATTGTGTCTAGCATAGATGTCATCCCATTCGCCAGGTTCCATCTCAGACCTCTTCAATTGTGCATGTTGAGACAGTGGAACGGCGATCATTCGGATCTATCACAGCCGGTATCAATTGATACTCTGAACTCCCTCTCTTGGTGGATTCCTCCGGAGCAACTGTCCATGGGGACATCCTTCTTGCAACAGTCCTGGGAGATTGTGACCACAGACGCCAATCTGACAGGATGGGGAGCTGTTTGGGGTGCCAGGATGGCACAAGGAAAGTGATCCAGGGAGGAGTCTCTCCTGCCGATCAACATCCTAGAACTACGAGCGATTTACAATGCTCTGAAGGCATGGCCTTCTTTGGAGTCGGTCAGTTGCATCAGATTCCAGACTATTACCTCGGTGACTTACATCAACCATCAGCGGGGTACGAGGAGTTTCCTCGCGATGCGGGAGGTGTCTTGGATTCTGGAGTGGGTGGAGTCCCACGACTGCTCGCTCTCAGCGATTCACATTCCAGGTGTGGACAACTGGCAAGCGAATTTTCTCAGCAGACAATCCTTCCATTCGGGGGAATGGTCTCTTCACCCAGAGGTGTTTGCGGAGATTTGTCACAGATGGGGAGCACCAGAGATCTCATGGCGTCCAGACTCTATTGCAAGCTACCTCGATACGGATCGAGGTCCATGGATCCCCAGGCGGAGCTAATTATTGTCTTAGTGGTTCCTTGGGGATTCAGCCTAGCTTACATTTTTTCACTGTTACCACTTCTACCTTGCGTAGTGGCACGCCTCAAACAGGAGTGGGACCAGCCATTCTGATTGCTCCTTCGTGGCTGCGGAGGATGTGGTTTGCGGATCTGGTGGATGTCATCCTCTCTGCCATGGAGGTTACCCTGTTGCAGGGATCTGCTGTCACAGGGCCCCTTTCAACATCGAAATATAGATTCTCTGAGGCTGACTGCGTGGAGATTGAAGCCTAGTCTTAGCAAAGAGGCTTTTCAGAGAGTGTGATACGCTATTTCAGGCAAGGAAGCCAGTCACTTGTCTCATCTACCATAAGGTGTGGAGGACTTACTTGTCCTGGTGTGAGAAGCATGGATATCCTTGGCATAAGATGAAAGTATCCAGTATTCTGTCCTTTGTCCAAGAGGGTTTGGAGAAGGGTGTTGCCGCTAGTTCCTTAAAGGGACAGATTTTGGCAGTATCAGTTTTTTTTTTTGCTTGTTTTTTTTTTTTTGCATAGGAGACTCGCTGAGCTCCCTGACATTCAATCTTTTGTTCAGACTCTGTCTAGAATCAGGCCTGTCTTTAGACAGTCTGTTCCACCTTGGAGCTTAAACTTAGTCTTTAGGGTTTTGCAGAGGTTTCTGTTTGCAGAAGGTTCTCTTCCTGTTGGCTATTGCATCGGCATGCAGAGTATCTGAACTGGCTGCTCTGCAATGTGATCTTCCTTATCTGGTGTTTCATGCGGATAAGGCTGTACTTCGCACTGGGTTGGGGTTTCTCCCCACGGTGGTGTCTAACCGTAACATCAATCAGGAAATAGCTGGTTCTCCTTTGTGTCCTAACCCTCCTTCTTCAAAGGAGAGGTTACTTCATAACCTGCCTTGAAGTTCCATCTTCAGGCTACTAAGGATTTCAGACAGTCTACATCTTTGTGGTGTATTCAGGGAAGCGCAAGGGGCAGAGAGCCTCTTCTTTGTCCTTTTGGTTGAGGAGCTTGATTCGCTTGGCCTATGAGTCTTCGGGACATAAGCCTCCTCAGAGGATGACGGCTCATTCAACTAGAGCTGTGGTTTTGTCTTGGGCTTTCAAGAATGAGGCCTCTATGGAGCAAATTTGTAAGGCGGCTACCTGGTCCTCCAACACTTTTTTACAAAGTTTTACAAATATTTACGTTTTTGCTTCTGTGGAAGCTGTTTTTGGGGATAGGGGTTTTTTTTTTTGGTTTTTTTTTAGGGTCCGCCTCTTACCCTCCCGGTTTCATTCAGTGTGGGTATATGTTTCCAACAGTAATGAATGAAGCCGTGGACTCTCCTCCCCTTTAGATGGGAAACTTAAATTATGCTTACTTGATTTCATTTCCATGGAGGGGAGGAAAGTCCATGGCTCCCGTCCATATCTCCGGTGGGCGGACCTAAATTTTATTCATCTTCTGGCACCATTTATTTTTCCTACTGTTCCGTGTTCCCTCAGCAGAATGAGGATGAAGGAAGTGGGGGAAGGTATTTAAGCCTTTGGCTGGGGTGTCTTTGCCGCCTCCTGGTGGCCAGGTTCTTAATTCCCAACAGTAATGAATGAAGCTGTGGACTCTCCTCCCCTCAATGGAAATGAAATTATCAGGTAAGCATAATTTAAGTTTTCCATCTAAAGGGGAGGAGAGTCCACGGGATTCGATTTTACCCATCTCCTGTCTTTTAGAAGTTGTTTCCTATTGCAGATTCCTTTAAGGAATTGTGGCAAACGGTTCCTAAGGTAGAGGGAGACATTTCTTATCTGGCTAAGAGAACTACTATTCCTATTGAGGATAGCTGCTCTTTTAAAGATCCAATCTTATTTGAAGAAAATGTATGTTCATCAGGGTCTCCAATGGCAACCTGCAGTATGTATTGTCACTGTGACAAGTGCAGCAGCCTATTGGTTTGACGCATTGTCTGAGCCTCTTCAGACAGACTTCCTTGGAGGAGATTCAAGATAGGATTAAGTTTCATAAGTTAGCTAATTCTTTTATTACTGATGCTTCATTACAGGTAATTAAGTTGGGAGCCATGGTTTCTGGTTTTGTGGTTTTAGCATGCAGGGCATTATGGCTGCAATCTTGGTCAGCGGATGTCTCTTTGAATTCCAAACTTTTGGCTATTTCTTACAAGGGTAAGACCTTGTTTGGTCATGGTCTTGCAGAAATTATTTCTATCTCAGGTGGTAAGGGGTCTTTTCTGCCACAAGATAAGAGTAGACCAAAGGGCCGTCAGAGTAATTTTCGTTCCTTTCGTATCTTCAGGGGGAAGCTTTCTTCCTCTTCTGCCAAACAGGAACAGCCCAAATATTCATGGAAACCCAATCAGCCTTGGAGTAAGGGGAAGCAATCCTAGAAGCCCTCAGCTGATTTCAAATTGCCATGAAGGATTTGCCCCCGATCCAAGGTTGGATTAAGTGGGGGGTGGGGGGCAGGCTTTCTCAGTTCTCAAGCATGGATATGTGATGTTCCAGATTCTTGGGCTGTGGACATCGTATCTCTGGGTTACAAATTGGAGTTCAAAAGTTTTCCTCAGAGGCCGGTTTCATCTCTCAAGATTATCTGCAGACCTGATAAAAAGAGGCGTTCTTGAAATCTGTTCAGGATCTTTTCGACCTAGGAGTGATTGTGCATGTTCTAGTACAGGAACAGGGTCTGGGGTTTTATTCCAATCTGTTCGTGGTTCCCAAGAGAGGGAACTTTCCGACCAATTCTAGATCTGAAGTGTCTAAACAAGTTTCTCAGAGTACCATCTTTCAAGATAGAAGCTATTTGTTGCATTCTTCCCTTGGTCCAGGAGGGTAAGTTCATGACGACCATAGACCTAAAGGATGCATACCTCCATGTTCCCATTCACAGGGAGCATCACAAATTTTTAATGTTTGCTTTACTGGACAAACACTTTCAGTTTGTAGCTCTTCAGTTTGGCCTTGCCACAGCTCTTTTTTTTAAAGGTTCTAAGGGCTCTCTTGGCAGTGATTCGGTCTCAGGGTATTGCTGTGGTGCCCTATCTGGACGATATTCTGGTTCAGGCGCCATCTTTTCAACAAGCAGGATCTCGTACAGAGATCTTGTGTGTTTTTTTTTTTTCTACATTCCCACAGTTGGAAAGTGAATCTGGGAAAGAGTTCCCTTGTTCCAGCTACAAGGGTAGTTTTCCTAGGGACCATTATAGATTCTATATTAATGAAAATATTTCTAAACAGAGGTCAGGAAAGCCAAGATGCTTTCTTCTTGCCTCTCTTCTGTCCACTGTTCGACCATCAGTGGTCCAATGTATGGAGATAATTGGTCTGATGGTGGCTTCCATAGACATCATTCCTTTTTGCTCGATTCCATTTGAGAGCTCTGCAGTTATGCATGCTCAGACAATAGAATGGGGATTATACGGATCTGTCTCTGAAGATAGTTTTGAATCAGTCAACAAGAGGCTCTCTCTCGCGAGCATCTCTCAGGGAATAGTCTTTCGGAGACTTTCATGGGTGATTGTGACCACAGACGCCAGTTTGCTGGGCTGGGGTGCTATCTGAGACTTGTTCAAAGCACAGGGTCTCTGCACTCGGGAAGAATCAGCTCTTTCCATAAACATCTTGGAGTTGAGAGCATTTTTTTTTTTTTTTTTAATTATTTTTTTTTCCCCCTCTTCAATGCTCTGATGGCTTGGCCTCAGTTTTAGCCTGGTTTATCAGGTTCCAGTCAGACAACATAACCTCAGTGGCTTACATAAACCACCAGGGAGGAACTTGCAGTTCCTTGGCCATGAAAGAGGTGGTTCGTTTTTTCTTTCATGTAATTAGCAAGAGTCCATGAGCTAGTGACGTATGGGATATACATTCCTACCAGGAGGGGCAAAGTTTCCCAAACCTCAAAATGCCTATAAATACACCCCTCACCACACCCACAATTCAGTTTTACAAACTTTGCCTCCGATGGAGGTGGTGAAGTAAGTTTGTGCTAGATTCTACGTTGATATGCGCTCCGCAGCAAGTTGGAGCCCGGTTTTCCTCTCAGCGTGCAGTGAATGTCAGAGGGATGTGAAGAGAGTATTGCCTATTTGAATGCAGTGATCTCCTTCTACGGGGTCTATTTCATAGGTTCTCTGTTATCGGTCGTAGAGATTCATCTCTTACCTCCCTTTTCAGATCGACGATATACTCTTATATATACCATTACCTCTGCTGATTCTCGTTTCAGTACTGGTTTGGCTTTCTACAAACATGTAGATGAGTGTCCTGGGGTAAGTAAATCTTATTTTCTGTGACACTCTAAGCTATGGTTGGGCACTTTGTTTATAAAGTTCTAAATATATGTATTCAAACATTTATTTGCCTTGACTCAGAATGTTCAACTTTCCTTATTTTTCAGACAGTCAGTTTCATATTTGGGATAATGCATTTGAATTAATCATTTTTTTCTTACCTTCAAAAATTTGACACTTTTTTCCCTGTGGGCTGTTAGGCTCGCGGGGGCTGAAAATGCTTCATTTTATTGCGTCATTCTTGGCGCAGACTTTTTGGCGCAAAAATTCTTTTCCGTTTCCGGCGTCATACGTGTCGCCGGAAGTTGCGTCATTTTTTTGACGTTATTTTGCACCAAAGATGTCGGCGTTCCGGATGTGGCGTCATTTTGGCGCCAAAAGCATTTAGGCGCCAAATAATGTGGGCGTCTGATTTGGCGCTAAAAAATATGGGCGTCGCTTTTTTCTCCACATTATTTAAGTCTCATTTTTTATTGCTTCTGGTTGCTAGAAGCTTGTTCTTGGCATTCTTTCCCATTCCTGAAACTGTCATTTAAGGAATTTGATCAATTTTGCTTTATATGTTGTTTTTTCTCTTACATATTGCAAGATGTCTCACGTTGCATCTGAGTCAGAAGATACTACAGGAAAATCGCTGTCTAGTGCTGGATCTACCAAAGCTAAGTGTATCTGCTGTAAATTTTTGGTAGCTATTCCTCCGGCTGTTTGTATTGATTGTCATGACAAACTTGTTAATGCAGATAATATTTCCTTTAGTAAAGTACCATTGCCTGTTGCAGTTCCTTCAACATCTAAGGTGCAGAATGTTCCTGATAACATAAGAGATTTTGTTTCTGAATCCATAAAGAAGGCTATGTCTGTTATTTCTCCTTCTAGTAAACGTAAAAAATCTTTTAAAACTTCTCTCCCTACAGATGAATTTTTAAATGAACATCATCATTCTGATTCTGATGACTCTTCTGGTTCAGAGGATTCTGTCTCAGAGGTTGATGCTGATAAATCTTCATATTTATTTAAAATGGAATTTATTCGTTCTTTACTTAAAGAAGTACTAATTGCTTTAGAAATAGAGGATTCTGGTCCTCTTGATACTAATTCTAAACGTTTGGATAAGGTATTTAAAGCTCCTGTGGTTATTCCAGAAGTTTTTCCTGTTCCTAATGCTATTTCTGCAGTAATTTCCAAAGAATGGGATAAATTGGGTAATTCATTTACTCCTTCTAAACGTTTTAAGCAATTATATCCTGTGCCGTCTGACAGATTAGAATTTTGGGACAAAATCCCTAAAGTTGATGGGGCTATTTCTACCCTTGCTAAACATACTACTATTCCTACGTCAGATGGTACTTCGTTTAAGGATCCTTTAGATAGGAAAATTGAATCCTTTCTAAGAAAAGCTTATCTGTGTTCAGGTAATCTTCTTAGACCTGCTATATCTTTGGCTGATGTTGCTGCAGCTTCAACTTTTTGGTTGGAAACTTTAGCGCAACAAGTAACACATCATGATTCTCATGATATTATTCTTCTTCTTCAGCATGCTAATAATTTTATCTGTGATGCCATTTTTGATATTATCAGAGTTGATGTCAGGTTTATGTCTCTAGCTTTTTTAGCTAGAAGAGCTTTATGGCTTAAAACTTGGAATGCTGATATGGCTTCTAAATCAACTCTACTTTCTATTTCTTTCCAGGGTAACAAATTATTTGGTTCTCAGTTGGATTCTATTTCAACTGTTACTGGTGGGAAAGGAACTTTTTTACCACAGGATAAAAAATCTAAAGGTAAAAACAGGGCTAATAATCGTTTTCGTTCCTTTCGTTTCAACAAAGAACAAAAGCCTGATCCTTCATCCTCAGGAGCAGTTTCAGTTTGGAAACCATCTCCAGTCTGGAATAAATCCAAGCCAGCTAGAAAGGCAAAGCCTGCTTCTAAGTCCACATGAAGGTGCGGCCCTCATTCCAGCTCAGCTGGTAGGGGGCAGGTTACGTTTTTTCAAGGAAATTTGGATCAATTCTGTTCACAATCTTTGGATTCAGAACATTGTTTCAGAAGGGTACAGAATTGGTTTCAAGATGAGACCTCCTGCAAAGAGATTTTTTCTTTCCCGTGTCCCAGTAAATCCAGTAAAAGCTCAAGCATTTCTGAATTGTGTTTCAGATCTAGAGTTGGCTGGAGTAATTATGCCAGTTCCAGTTCCGGAACAGGGGATGGGTTTTTATTCAAATCTCTTCATTGTACCAAAGAAGGAGAATTCCTTCAGACCAGTTCTGGATCTAAAAATATTGAATCGTTATGTAAGGATACCAACGTTCAAGATGGTAACTGTAAGGACTATCTTGCCTTTTTGTTCAGCAAGGGAATTATATGTCCACAATAGATTTACAGGATGCATATCTGCATATTCCGATTCATCCAGATCATTATCAGTTCCTGAGATTCTCTTTTCTGGACAAGCATTACCAGTTTGTGGCTCTGCAGTTTGGCCTAGCTACAGCTCCAAGAATTTTTACAAAGGTTCTCGGTGCCCTTCTGTCTGTAATCAGAGAACAGGGTATTGTGGTATTTCCTTATTTGGACGATATCTTGGTACTTGCTCAGTCTTTACATTTAGCAGAATCTCATACGAATCGACTTGTGTTGTTTCTTCAAGATCATGGTTGGAGGATCAATTTACCAAAAAGTTCGATTCCTCCGACAAGGGTAACCTTTCTGGGTTTCCAGATAGATTCAGTGTCCATGACTCTGTCTTTAACAGACAAGAGACGTCTAAAATTGATTGCAGCTTGTCGAAACCTTCAGTCAATCATTCCCTTGGTAGCCTTATGCATGGAAATTCTAGGTCTTATGACTGCTGCATCGGACGCGATCCCCTTTGCTCGTTTTCACATGCGACCTCTTCAGCTCTGTATGCTGAATCAATGGTGCAAGGATTACACAAAGATATCTCAATTAATATCTTTAAAACCGATTGTTCGACACTCTCTAACATGGTGGACAGATCACCATCGTTTAATTCAGGGGGCTTCTTTTGTGCTTCCGACCTGGACTGTAATTTCAACAGATGCAAGTCTCACAGGTTGGGGAGCTGTGTGGGGATCTCTGACGGCACAAGGAGTTTGGGAATCTCAGGAGGTGAGATTACCGATCAATATTTTGGAACTCCGTGCAATTTTCAGAGCTCTTCAGTTTTGGCCTCTTCTGAAGAGAGAATCGTTCATTTGTTTTCAGACAGACAATGTCACAACTGTGGCATACATCAATCATCAAGGAGGGACTCACAGTCCTCTGGCTATGAAAGAAGTATCTCGAATTTTGATTTGGGCGGAATCCAGCTCCTGTCTAATCTCTGCGGTTCATATCCCAGGTATAGACAATTGGGAAGCGGATTATCTCAGTCGCCAAACATTGCATCCGGGCGAATGGTCTCTTCACCCAGAGGTATTTCTTCAGATTGTTCAAATGTGGGAACTAACAGAAATAGATCTGATGGCGTCCCATCTAAACAAGAAACTTCCCAGGTATCTGTCCAGATCCCGGGATCCTCAGGTGGAGGCAGTGGATGCATTATCACTTCCTTGGAAGTATCATCCTGCCTATATCTTTCCACCTCTAGTTCTTCTTCCAAGAGTAATCTCCAAGATTCTGAAGGAATGCTCGTTTGTTCTGCTGGTAGCTCCGGCATGGCCTCACAGGTTTTGGTATGCGGATCTTGTCCGGATGGCCTCTTGCCAACCGTGGACTCTTCTGTTAAGACCAGACCTTCTGTCACAAGGTCCTTTTTTCCATCAGGATCTGAAATCCTTAAATTTAAAGGTATGGAGATTGAACGCTTGATTCTTGGTCAAAGAGGTTTCTCTGACTCTGTGATTAATACTATGTTACAGGCTCGTAAATCTGTATCTAGAAAGATATATTATAGAGTCTGGAAGACTTATATTTCTTGGTGTCTTTCTCATCTTTTTTCTTGGCATTCTTTTAGAATACCGAGAGTATTACAGTTTCTTCAGGATGGTTTAGATAAGGGTTTGTCTGCAAGTTCCTTGAAAGGACAAATCTCTGCTCTTTCTGTTCTTTTTCACAGAAAGATTGCTATTCTTCCTGATATTCATTGTTTTGTACAAGCTTTGGTTCGTATAAAGCCTGTCATTAAGTCAATTTCTCCTCCTTGGAGTTTGAATTTGGTTCTGGGGGCGCTTCAAGCTCCTCCATTTGAACCTATGCATTCATTGGACATTAAATTACTTTCTTGGAAAGTTTTGTTCCTTTTGGCCATCTCTTCTGCCAGAAGAGTTTCTGAATTATCTGCTCTTTCTTGTGAGTCTCCTTTTCTGATTTTTCATCAGGATAAGGCGGTGTTGCGAACTTCTTTTGAATTTTTACCTAAAGTTGTGAATTCCAACAACATTAGTAGAGAAATTGTGGTTCCTTCATTATGTCCTAATCCTAAGAATTCTAAGGAGAAATCGTTGCATTCTTTGGATGTTGTTAGAGCTTTGAAATATTATGTTGAAGCTACTAAATCTTTCCGAAAGACTTCTAGTCTATTTGTTATCTTTTCCGGTTCTAGAAAAGGCCAGAAAGCTTCTGCCATTTCTTTGGCATCTTGGTTGAAATCTTTAATTCATCTTGCCTATGTTGAGTCGGGTAAAACTCCGCCTCAGAAAATTACAGCTCATTCTACTAGGTCAGTTTCTACTTCCTGGGCGTTTAGGAATGATGCTTCGGTTGATCAGATTTGCAAAGCAGCAACTTGGTCCTCTTTGCATACTTTTACTAAATTCTACCATTTTGATGTATTTTCTTCTTCTGAAGCAGTTTTTGGTAGAAAAGTACTTCAGGCAGCGGTTTCAGTTTGAATCTTCTGCTTATGTTTTTCATTAAACTTTATTTTGGGTGTGGATTATTTTCAGCAGGAATTGGCTGTCTTTATTTTGTCCCTCCCTCTCTAGTGACTCTTGTGTGGAAAGATCCACATCTTGGGTAGTCATTATCCCATATGTCACTAGCTCATGGACTCTTGCTAATTACATGAAAGAAAACATAATTTATGTAAGAACTTACCTGATAAATTCATTTCTTTCATATTAGCAAGAGTCCATAAGGCCCGCCCTTTTTTGTGGTGGTTATGATTTTGTATAAAGCACAATTATTCCAATTCCTTATTTTATATGCTTTCGCACTTTATCACCCCACTTCTTGGCTATTCGTTAAACTGAATTGTGGGTGTGGTGAGGGGTGTATTTATAGGCATTTTGAGGTTTGGGAAACTTTGCCCCTCCTGGTAGGAATGTATATCCCATACGTCACTAGCTCATGGACTCTTGCTAATATGAAAGAAATGAATTTATCAGGTAAGTTCTTACATAAATTATGTTTTTCAGTGGGTGGAGGCTCACAATTGTCTGTCTGCCATCCACATTCCAGGAGTGGACAACCGGGAAGCGGATTTTCTGAGCAGACATTTCATTCCGGGGAGTGGGAGCTCCATCCTGAAGTGTTCTCCAGCTTGACCCTCAAATGGGGGGAGCTGGATCTGATGGAATCTCTGCAGAATGCCAAGCTTCCAAGGTACGGTTCAAGATCAAGGAATCCACAGGCCACTCTGATAGATGCGTTGGCGGTCTCTTGGAATTTCTGGCTGGCATACCCGTTTTCTCTTCTTCCACAAGTTATTGCTCGTACCAAGCAGGAGAGAGCGTCAGTGATTCCCATAGATCCTGCGTGGCCTCGCAGGATATGGTATGCAGACTTAGTGAAGATATCATCTCTTCCACCTTGGAGTCTGCCTTTGAGGAAGGACCTTCTACTTCAGGGTCCCTTCCTTCATCCAAATCTCATTTCTCTGAAGCTGACTGCTTGGAGATTGAATGCTTAGTTCTGTCTAAGTGTGGTTTTTCTGAGTCGGTCATTGATACAGGCTCGCAAGCCTGTTACTAGGAAGATTTACCTTAAGATATGGCGTAAACATCTTTATTGGTGTGAGTCCAAGGGCTACTCCTTGGAGTACGGTCAGGATTCCTAGAATTTTGTCTCTTCTCCAGGAAGGTCTGGAGAAGGGTTTGTCAGCGAGTACTTTGAAGGGTCAGATTTCTGCCTTATCGGTTCTGTTGCATAGGCATCTGGCAAATGTGCCTGACGTGCAATCTTTTTGCCAGGCTCTGATCAGAATCAAGCCTTGTTCTTCAAGTTTTGCAGCACGCTCCATTTGAGCCTATGCATTCCATAGATATTAAGTTATCTTAGAAGGTTTTTATTTCTTGCTGCTATCTCTTTTGCTCAGAGTCTCGAACTCTCGGCTTTGCAATTTGATTCACCTTATCTTATTTTTCATGTTATTAAGGTTGTCCTTCGTACTAAGTTAGGTTTTCTTCCTAAAATGGTTTCTAATATGAATATTAATCAGGAAATTGTTGTTCATTCTCTATATCCTAATCCTTGTCATAAGGAGTGTTTGTTTCACAACTTAGATGCTGTGCATGCTCTGAAGTTTTATCTTCAGGCAACTAAGGATTTTCGCTAGTGTTTTGCTCTTTTTGTCTGTTTCTCTGGGAAACAGAGGTCAGAAAGCTACAGCTACTTCTTTCTTTTTGGTTAAGAAGTTTTATCAGTTTGGCCTATGAGACTGCTGGACAGCAGCCTCCTGAGAGAATTACAGCTCATTCCACTAGGGCTGTTTCTTCTTCTTTGGCTTTCAAGAATGAAGCTTCTGTAGAACAGTATTACAAGGCGGCAACTTGGTCGTATTTGCATACTTTTTATTCGAAATTTTACAAATTTGATGCTTTTGCGTCGGCTGAGGCTTCTTTTTGGAGAAAGGTTTGTAGTGGTTCACACCTAATTCACTTATAAGGTCTTAAAGCACAGTTATATTGAAATATGAATTCCAAGCACTGACCTTTAAATATTATATCAGTGAAAGAGGTCTCATTTCTTACAAAGATACTTTTTGAGTACAATAAAGAAATGGTACTTGAGAAGATAACATTGTTTAAAAATAAATTTTTATTATACAGAAATATCAGCTTACAGAAGTAATATAAAATTAAATTCATTTAAATCCAAAGTACACACAGAGTTAAGACTATCAGTTTAAACTTGCTTTCAATAACAATTGTTACATACCACTCGAAATGACTTCTTTGCAACCAAATCTTATCCTTAGAAATGCTCTATAATATCCTGTCAGTCACCTGCCTCATGTATACAACAAGGTGTTTTTATAGTTTTTTATTTGGATGATGTCATCATTTATTATTTTCTTTTTATATGTATTTTTAGCATCATTTTAACATCAACAAAACTTGTCTAGCTTTTTCTATCTTAAACAATGTGGCCTTGATAATCTGTTATACAAAAGTTTAGACATACGCACTTTAAATTGCAGGGGAGCATCCATTTTAGAGCTATAAATTCAAGGTTGAATAAACCTCCATTTTAAATCACATAGCATCTTATGTTAAAACTAGTTAGTTGGTTAGTATGTTTGCAGACAGATAATAAAAACCTTTTAGCGTTGGTGCCTTCTGTTTAGTTTACCTGTCTTGTCCCTTCCTAATCTTCTGTGTCCTCTAGCTTTGGTATTGATTCCCACTAGTAATTGATGATGCCGTGGATTCACCATATCTTAGGAAAGAAAACCTTATTTATGCTTACCTGATAAATTTATTTCCGGATATGGTGAGTCCACGACTCCGTCCTTTATTTTAAGTTGGTTTATTTGTTTCTTACACCTTAGGCACCTCTACACCTTTATCTTTTTCCATTTCCATTCGGATGAATGACTGGGGGTTATGGGTAAGGGAAGTGACATTTAACAGCTTTACTGTGGTGCTCTTTGCCTCATCCTGCTGGCTAGGAGTGATATTCCCACTAGTAATTGATGCCGTGGACTCACCATATCCGGAAATAAATAAATGTATCAGGTAAGCAAAAATTGTTTTTCCAGGGTTTCAATCACACTGAGAAACCCCTATGCCCAAGAACTAACTGTTCAGCCTCTATGCCATCAGATTTAGGATCCTGATGGAAAAAATGACATTGGCAAAGAAGATTTGGACTTGGAGGAAGAGGCCAGGGAAAGCAGCTTTTATCTAAACCAGATCTGCAAACCATACTCGATACATGACCAGGATGGAGCAATTAGACTCACTGGTGAATTCTGTCTTATCTTGGCAATTACTCTAGGAAGAAATTCCACAGGAGGAAACACACAGGCTAATTGAAAGGACCATGGAGCTCTATGTGCAACCACAAACTCTGCCTGAGGATCCCTTGACCTTGCTAAGTACCCAAGAAGTTTTGTTGCTCAACAGAGATCTACTTCCAGAAGATCTACAATCTAATTGAACACTTCCAAGTGAAGAGACCATTCCCCTGGCTGAAGGAACTAACTTCCCAAACTGAACACACCTGGAATGTGGACTGCTGAAATTAGAGAGCCATTGCCCAAGCGAGAATTTGAGAAACGTCCCGCATGACTAAAGGACTGCAAGTTTAGTCTTGATAGTTGATCTAGGCCACAGCTGTTGCATTGTCTTATGAAAAGGAGAATCTCTGCAATTTTCAGAACTCTTCAAGCGTGGCCCTTACTGAAACTGAAGAATAAAGTTCTAAGATGTTTATAGGCAATCTGCCTCCCAAAATGTCCAGACGGCTCCCAGTCCTGAAAGCCTTGCATCTATAGTGATCACAGACCAAATAGGATGAGCAAAATAAGTCTCCTGCAAAATAAGCTGGAGATCTGGCCATCACGACAGACGGTCCTAGTTTTGAAAGCTAGAAAAATCCTCTAAGGCGGCAGAGTATTATATCTGCACCACTGTCAAAGCATACAAAGCTGAAGTGGTCTCATATGAAAATGAGTTAACAGAATAGCATCTGATGCTGTATTAAAGGGACATAATACTCTTATGCTAAATCACTTGAAACTGATGCAGTATAACTGTAAAAAGCTGACAGGAATATATCACCTGAGCATCTCTATATATCAAAAGGAAGATATTTTACCTCACAATCTCCTGAGATCAGCAGAGTAAGTTCTGTGTAAAGTTATACTCAGCGGCTGCTCAGCTGCAGGTAAAAAAAAAAATGAAGAAATGAATAGCAGCCAATTGGCATCAGCAGTGCTGAGGTCATGAACTCTCTTACTATGGTCTCATGAGATTTGACTTAAAGGGACACTGTACCCAATTTTTTTCTTTTGTGAATCAGAGCAGGCAATTTGAAGCAACTTTCTAATGTACTATTTGTATTATCAAATTTTCTTCATTCTCTTGGTATGTTTATTTGAAAAGCAAGAATTTAAGTTTAGATGCCGGCCCATTTTTGGTGAACAACCTGGGTTGTCCTTGCTGATTGGGCAGCACCAATAAACAATTGCTGTCCATGGTTCTGAACCACAAATTTGCTGGCTCCTCAGCTTAGATTCCTTCGTTTTCAAATAAAGATATCAAGAGAAAGAAGAAAAATTGATAATAGAAGTAAATTAAAAAGTTGCTTAAAATTGCATTCTCTATCTGAATCACAAAAGAAAAAATTTGGGTACAGTGTCCCTGTAACTCTCATGAGATTTCATTGTAAACTTCCTTACACTGAATAGGGAAATAACATGAGTGCATGAGGCTCAATCCTTTGGCTGTCCCGGGACAGACATACTGATATGCTGCTTAGAAGTCCTTTATAATGGGATGTGGCTACTGAGGAACTTTTGAGATCAAATATCTATTTTTTTTTACATAGAGATGTTCAGGTGATATTTTCTAGTCCGCTTTTTACAGCTATACTGCATCACTTTCAAGTTTTTAAACATTTGGGTATTATGGCCCTTTAAGACCTAGAGCTGCCATACATAGAGCAACAGTGGGAACTGTAGAGACTGATCAAAGAAGATTGAAGTTGGGTTTGAGCCTGTCAAAATCTTCAGTTAGATTCAGTCTCCATGAGACCACCTCTGTCTGGAACACTACAGGGAGTGCAGAATTATTAGGCAAATGAGTATTTTGACCACATCATCCTCTTTATGCATGTTGTCTTACTCCAAGCTGTATAGGCTCGAAAGCCTACTACCAATTAAGCATATTAGGTGATGTGCATCTCTGTAATGAGAAGGGGTGTGGTCTAATGACATCAACACCATATATCAGGTGTGCATAATTATTAGGCAACTTCCTTTCCTTTGGAAAAATGGGTCAAAAAGAAGGACTTGACAGGCTCAGAAAAGTCAAAAATAGTGAGCTATCTTGCAGAGGGATGCAGCACTCTTAAAATTGCAAAGCTTGTGAAGCGTGATCATCGAACAATCAAGCGTTTCATTCAAAATAGTCAACAGGGTCGCAAGAAGCGTGTGGAAAAACCAAGGCGCAAAATAACTGCCCATGAACTGAGAAAAGTCAAGCGTGCAGCTGCCAAGATGCCACTTGCCACCAGTTTGGCCATATTTCAGAGCTGCAACATCACTGGAGTGCCCAAAAGCACAAGGTGTGCAATACTCAGAGACATGGCCAAGGTAAGAAAGGCTGAAAGACGACCACCACTGAACAAGACACACAAGCTGAAACGTCAAGACTGGGCCAAGAAATATCTCAAGACTGATTTTTCTAAGGTTTTATGGACTGATGAAATGAGAGTGAGTCTTGATGGGCCAGATGGATGGGCCGTGGCTGGATTGGTAAAGGGCAGAGAGTTCCAGTCCGACTCAGACGCCAGCAAGGTGGAGGTGGAGTACTGGTTTGGGCTGGTATCATCAAAGATGAGCTTGTGAGGCCTTTTCGGGTTGAGGATGGAGTCAAGCTCAACTCCCAGTCCTACTGCCAGTTTCTGGAAGACACCTTCTTCAAGCAGTGGTACAGGAAGAAGTCTGCATCCTTCAAGAAAAACATGATTTTCATGCAGGACAATGCTCCATCACACGCGTCCAAGTACTCCACAGCGTGGCTGGCAAGAAAGGGTATAAAAGAAGAAAATCTAATGACATGGCCTCCTTGTTCACCTGATCTGAACCCCATTGAGAACCTGTGGTCCATCATCAAATGTGAGATTTACAAGGAGGGAAAACAGTACACCTCTCTGAACAGTGTCTGGGAGGCTGTGGTTGCTGCTGCATGCAATGTTGATGGTGAACAGATCAAAACACTGACAGAATCCATGGATGGCAGGCTTTTGAGTGTCCTTGCAAAGAAAGGTGGCTATATTGGTCACTGATTTGTTTTTGTTTTGTTTTTGAGTGTCAGAAATGTATATTTGTGAATGTTGAGATGTTATATTGGTTTCACTGGTAAAAATAAATAATTGAAATGGGTATATATTTGTTTTCTTGTTAAGTTGCCTAATAATTATGCACAGTAATAGTCACCTGCACACACAGATATCCCCCTAAAATAGCTATAACTAAACTACTTCCAAAACTATTCAGCTTTGATATTGAGTTTTTTGGGTTCATTGAGAACATGGTTGTTGTTCAATAATAAAATTAATCCTCAAAAATACAACTTGCCTAATAATTCTGCACTCCCTGTAGAAAAGTAACAATTGTCTAAGGTATTAAAGGGCATGTAATGTTCAACAACTTTCCAATTAACTTTTATCAATTTTGCTTTTGTTCTCTTTGTATTCTTATTAGAAAGGTCATATGCTAATTTCTTTCATGTAAGTGGCAAGAGTCCATGAGCTAGTGACGTATGGGATATACATTCCTACCAGGAGGGGGCGAAGTTCCCCAAACCTCAAAATGCCTATAAATACACCTCCCACCTCACTTATACCTCAGTTTTATAAACTTTGCCTACTGTGGAGGTGGTGAAGCAAGATGTGATTGTTTTCTTCTGTGAAAGGCGCTTCTGAGCATTTTGAAGCTCAAATTCCTCTCAAAGTACAGTGTTTGAGGGATGTGAAAGGCGTATTGCCTGATGATACCATGTTTTCACCTATGGAAAATCTATTCTAAGGCTCTCTGTAAATCAGTCGCAGGGATTCATCTGCTGCCTCCCTTTACAGATCGACATTATACTTCGCTACCATTTTCTCTGCTGATATGTTTCATTGCTGGTTTGGCTGTCTGCTATATGTGGATGGGTGTCTTCTGGTAAGTATATATAAAAAAAATTTAAGACACTCTCAGCTATGTTTGGCACTTTATATTCTAAGGTTTTTAATGTATATTGCATATATTTGCCATGAGTCTTGTCTGTGTATTTCACTTTGCAGTCTAACAGTTTCAGCATGGAAATTATGTTTATGGGAGATTTTAGGTATTTTTTCCTTACCTGGGGTTCCAGTTATTTGTAACTTTGAGTCTGTTTTCCAAAATTTTCGTGGGCTAATTAGGCTCGCAATGACGCAAAATGCTACTATTTTTTTTGCGTCATTTTTGGCACAAAGTCGCGTCTGTTGCAGCATTTCTTGAGTCTTTATTGATGCCAATTTTTTGGCCGCAAAGTCGAGCCTGCTATGACGCGAGACGCGTCATTTCATTCTGTTGGCTTTGGCGCTAAAAGTTTTCTCATTCCTGTAACTGCTATATTGAGGAAATTTGATTTTTTGTTTAAATTTGATTTTTTGTTTAAATTTGATTTTTTGTTACATTTTGCAAGATGTCTCACTGATCCTGCCTCTTACTGTAGGAACTAAGCTGCCTGAACACAATTCTACCAAAGCTAAGTGTGTTGTAAATTAGCTGATCTTACGTCATCACCTGTTATGAAAAATTATTGCATGCTGATAATGTTTCTGTAAGTACAAATCTACTGTTATTCCTTCAGTCTAATGTACATGATATTCCTGCAGATATGAAAAATGATATTGCTGCAGCAATAGAGAAAGATATGACTGCTATTCCGCCTTCAAATAAATGTGAAAGGTCTTTCCAAACTTCTCAAAAATCTGATGAAATTTTGTATTGATCGACGGCATACTGAAGTATCTGCTGATGAGGATATCTCTGGCTCAGAAGCTCCTGCTTCAGAGACTGAAATTGATAAATCTACTTTTCTTTTTAAGGTTGAATATATTTGTTCTTTTATTAAAGGAAGTATTGTTTACTTTGGGTATTGAGGAGTCTAGTCCTCTTGATAACAAAACTAGCAAACGTTTTGAATTCTGTTTTTAAAACTTCTGAGGTTACTCCTGAAGTTTTTCCTATTTCAGGTGCTATCTCTAATATGATTACTAAAGAATGGTCTAAGCCTGGTGCTTCCTTTAATCCTCCTTCTAGATTTATGAAGCTATATCCTTTACCTGTGGCCAATTTAGAGTTTTGGGGAAAAGTCCCTAAGGTTGATGGGGCTATTTCAACTCTTGCCAAACGTACTATTACTCCTATGGAAGATAGTACTTCCTTTTAAGGAACCTTTAGATAGGAAGATTGAATCTTATCTTAGTAAGGCATATGTACATACTGCTATAGTCTTAGACCTGCTATTTCTGTAGCTGATGTTGCTGCTGCTGCTTCAACGTTTTGGTTGGACAGTTTAGCACAGCAGTTATCAGATCCTGATTTGTCTAACATTGTTCTTTTACTTCAACATGCTAATCAATTCATTTGTGATGCTATATTTGATATTAAGATCGATATTAAATCTGTCTTTAGCTATTCTATCTAGAAGAGCTTTATGGCTTAAGGGCACAGTCTAGTCAAAATGAAACTTTCATTATTCAGACAGGACATGTAATTTTAATCAACTTTCAAATTTACTTTTCACATCAAACTTTGTTTTTTTTTTTTCTCTTGGTATTAGTTGAAACTAAACCTAGGCAGACTTATATGCTAATTTCTAAGCCCTTGAAGGCTGCCTCTAATCGCATGCTTTTTAATTATTTGTTTTCAATACAAAGAGGCTGAAAGTACACGTGGGCCATATAGATAACATTGTTCAGGCACAGGGAGTTATTTAAGATTTAGCACCACACAACACAATGCTAAATGCAAGTCAATAGGTAATAAACAGTCATGTAATCGGGGCTGGAAGAATGTTCTTAGATACAAGGTAATCACAGAGGTAAAAAGTATATTAAAGGGACAGTAAACCTTAAAAATATTATGTCACAGGAGCGAGCTGAACTTATGGCGCGGTCGGGCCGGGCTGTGAGTATACAGCTGGCACGATGCGCTGAGGAAATATAACAGACCCGCTCAGCAGAGAGCGGGTCTGTGAAACAGCGCTTTCTTTTAAAAATGAATAGGGGAAATTACGTTTAAATAATGTTTGGCTAATATAATGTTATATAATTCTGCACTATGTGCAGAATTATATAACATTATTTTTAAGGTTTACTGTCCCTTTAATATAACTGTTGGTTATGCAAAACTGGGGAATGGGTAATAGAGGGATTATTTATCTTTTTAAAACCATAACAATTCTATTGTAGACTGTCCCTTTAAATCTTGGAATGCTGACATGGTGTCTAAATCTAGATTACTTTCTCTATCATTTCTGGGTAATTTATTTGGTTCTCAATTGGATTCTATTATCTCCACTATCACTGGGGGAAAGGGAGTTTTTTTACCCCAAGATAAGAAAGCTATGCGTACGTTTTTAAAGCTCCCAATCCTTTTTGTTCCTTCCGTCAGAATAGAGAACAAAAAACCTCTCCTTCCCCAAAGGGCTCTGGCTCTAATTGGAGACCATCTCCGAATTGGAATAAATCCTAAGACTTCATGAAGGTGTGGCCCTCAAACCAGTTTAACTGGTGGGGGGCAGATTGAAATTATTTCAACACATTTGGACAGATTCTGTTCAAAATCAGTGGATTCAGGATATTGTTTCTCAGGGGTATCAAATAGGCTTCAGAATAAGACCTCCCATGGGAAGATTCTTTCTCATGTTCCAATAAACCCTGTGAAGGCTCAGACTTTTCGGAAGTGTGTTTCAGACCTAGAGCTTTCAGGGGTGATCCAGTTCCTCAGCAGGAACAGGGTTTGGTTTTTTATTCAAACTATTCATTGTCCCAAAGAGATTCGTTCAGACCAATTTTGGATCTGAAAATTTTAAATCTTTTTGTAAGAGTCCCAACTTTCAAGATGGTGACTGACTAATCTTCCTCTTGTTCAGCAAGGTCATTTCATGTCCACAATAGACTTACACGGCGCTTATCTTCACATTCCGATTCATCCAGACCACTATCGTTTTCTGAGATCCTCTTTTTCTAGACAAGTATTACTAATTTGTCGCTCTTCCGTTTTGGCCTAGCGACAGCTCCAAGAATCTTCTCAAGGTTCTCAGTGCCCTTCTATCTGTAATCAGAGAGCAGGGTATTGCGGTGTTTTCTTATTTGGATGATATCTTGGTACTAGCTCAATCTTTTAATTTAGCAGAATCGCACACGAAACAACTTGTGTCGTTTCTTCAAAGACATGGTTGGAGGATCAATTTACAAATGTTTCTTGATTCCTCAGACAAGGGTTACCTTTTTAGGTTTCCAGATAGATTCAGTGTCCATGACTTTCTCTGACAGACAAGAGACGAATGAAGTTGGTTTTAGCTTGTCTAAACCTTCAGTCTCTATCATTCCCTTCAGTGGCTATGTGCATGGAAGTTTTAGGTCTCATGACTGCAGCATAGGATGTGATCCACTTTGCTTGTTTTCATCTGCAGCCTCTACAGCTTTGCTTTTTACATCAATGGTGCAGGGATTATACTTAGATATCACAACTGATATACTTAAATTCCAACACTTAACTCTCTCTCTGACTTGGTGGTTAGACCATCACCTTTTTGTTCAAGGGGCCTCCTTTGTTCATCCTTTCTGGACTGTGATCTCAACAGATGCAAGTCTTACAGGTTGGGGAGCTGTCAGGGGTCTCTGACAGCACAAGGGGTTTGGAATCCTCAAGAGGCAAGGTTACCAATCTATTTTAGAACCCCATGCTATTTTCAGAGCTCTTCAGGCGTGGCCTTTATTGAAGAGAGAACTTAACATTTGTTTTCAGACAGACAATATCACAACAGTGGCATATGTCAATCAAGGAGGGACTCTGTCCTTCAGCAATGAAATAAGTATCTCGGATACTTTCTTTGGGTGGACTTCGTTTAAATGTTTGCCTAAAGTTGTGAATTCAAACGACATTTAATAGGAAAATTGTTGTTCCTTCCTTGTGTCCTAATCCTAAGAATACTCTTGAAATGTCTTTATATTCTTTGGATGTGGTAAGAGCTTTGAAATATTATGTTGAGGCTACTAAAGATTTCAGAAAGACCTCTGCCATTTCTCTGGTATCTTGGTTGAAACTTTTGATTCACAAAGCTTATTTGACGGCGGGGCAGTCTCCGCCTCAGAATTACAGCTCATTCTACTAGATCAGTTGCCACTTCTTGGGCTTTCAAGAGTGAAGCTTCAGTTGATCAAATTTGCAAAGCAGCAACTTGGTCTTCTTTGCATACATTTATTTAATTTTACCATTTTGAAGTGTTTGCTTTGTATGAAGCAGCCTTTGGTAGAAAGGTTCTTCAGGCAGCTATCTCAGTTTGATTCTAGTGCCATTTGGAGTTTGTTTTTTTTTTTTGTTTTTTAAGAAAACTTAATTATTTTTGTGGATTTCATTTCTCAGCGAATGTAGCGGTTTTATTTTATCCCTCCCTCTCTAGTGACTCGTGGACGTCCACATCTTATATCCCATATGTCACTAGATCATTGCCTCTTGCCAATAACATGAAAGAAAACATAATTTCTCTTGTAAGATGTATCGAGTCCACGGATTCATCCTTACTTGTGGGATATTCTCCTCCCCTACAGGAAGTGGCAGAGAGCACCCACAGCAGAGCTGCCTATATAGCTCCCCCCTTAGCTCCACCCCCCAGTCATTCTCTCTGCCTGCTTAACTGCTAGGAAGGGCAAAGAGGAGTGTGGTGAAAAATGTTAGGTTTTTATTTTCTCAAGCAAAAGTTTATTTTAAATGGTACCGGTGTGTACTATTTACTCTCTGGCAGAAAAGGGATGAAGATTTCTGCAAGGAGGATGATGATCTTAGCATTCTTGTAACTAAGATCCACTGCTGTTCTCACAAGTGCTGAAGAGTACAGGAAAACTTCAGTTGGGGGAACAGTTTGCAGGCTAAACTGCATTAAGGTATGTTCAGTCTATTTTTTTCTAGACAGACTGTTATTTCTAGAAAGGCTGGCAATATCCCCATGAGGGAAGGGTAAGCTGTATTCAGACACTTGGATAGGAATTTCAGCTTGCATGAAGGGCTCATTAGTTACTGGTGACACTGGTAAAAAGTTTTTGTTTATTCAGTAAATGATGCAATTATAACTTTTTTTTGAAGGGACTAAAGGGGTCATTATGGCTTGTTTTAGGGTTTTTTTTAACCCACATGGTTAATTTAGAAACACTCTAGTGTTTTTCTGTTAGGCCTCAAAACTCGAGTGAGGTGGGAGGGGCCTATTTTCGCGCCTCAGTTGCACAGTTTCTTTTCCTCTGAGACTTCTAACTGTTTCTCCAGAGGCTCCTGCTGTGTTTGAGGGCTGTAAAATAAGTTTTTTCCTCCACAAATTGTTCTGAAAGGCAGATGGCGCCACAGCAGAGCTGTGGCAAGGTGCAGAAAGTCTTTTTTACCGGTTTTGATGTTTTTTCAATCTGGTTTTGCCATTAAGGGGTTAATTGTTTATTTGCATAGCTGTGCAAAGTTACTAAGACTATATGATACTACTTTAAAAAATTCGTTAAGTTTACTGCTTTTTTACACTGTTTTGCAGAATTTGTGCAGCTTTTTTTTTCTGTTAAAGGCACAGTACCGTTTTATTTCAAATCTAATTTCTCTGCGCCTGACTGCTTGGAGATTGTACGCCTGATTCTATCAAAGCGTGGTTTCTCTGAGTCGGTCATTGATACTCTGATTCAGGCTAGAAAGCCTGTCACCAGGAAGATCTATCATAAGATTTGGCGCAAATATCTTTATTGGTGTGAATCCAAAGGTTACTCGTGGAGTAAGTTTAGGATTCATAGAATATTGTCTTTTCTCCAAGAAGGTTTGGAGAAGGGATTATCAGCTAGTTCCTTATAAGGACAAATATCTGCTTTGTCTATTCTTCTACACAAACGTCTGGCAGATGTCCCAGACGTTCGAGCATTTAGTCAGGCTTTGGTCAGAATCAAGTCTGTATTTAAACCTGTTGCTCCGCCATGGAGCCTTAATTTAGTTTCTAAAGTTCTTCAAGGGGTTCCGTTTGAACCTATGCATTCCCTGGATATTAAGCTTCTATCTTGGAAAGTTTTGTTTTTAGTAGCTATCTCTTCGACTCGAAGAGTTTCTGAGCTATATGCTTTACGGTGTGATTCCCCTTATCTTATTTTCCATGCAGATAAGGTGGTTTTGCGTACCAGACCTGGGTTCCTCCCTAAGGTTGGTTCTAACAGGAATATCAATCAAAAGATTGTTGTTCCTTCACTGTGTCCTAATCCTCCTTCAAAGAAGGAACGTCTGTTGCACAATCTTGATGTGGTTCGTGCTTTAAAGTTCTACTTACAAGCAACTAAAGATTTCTGTCAAACATCTTCATTGTTTGTTGTTTTATTCTGGTAAGCGGAGAGGTCAGAAGGCTACGGCTACCTCTTTCCTTTTGGCTGAAAAGCATCATCCGTTTGGCCTATGAGACTGCTGGACAACAGCCTCCTGAAAGAATTACTGCTCATTCTACTAGAGCTGTGGCTTCCACATGGCTTTTAAAAGAGAGGCTTCTATTGAACAGATTTGTAATGCGGCGACTTGGTCTTCGCTTCATACTTTTTCCAAATTTGATACTTTTGCTTCTTCGGAGGCGATTTTTGGGAGAAAGGTTCTACAAGCAGTGGTGCCTTCCGTTTAAGGTCCCTGTCTTGTCCCTCCCTTCATCCGTGTCCTAAAGCTTTGGTATTGGTATCCCACAAGTAAGGATGAATCTGTGGACTCAATACATCTTACAAGAGAAAACATAATTTATGCTTACTTTATATTATCTTGTGATGTATAGAGTCCACGGCCCGCCCTGTTAAGACGGGCATATATATATTTTTATTTTTAAACTTTGTCACCACTGCACCCTATAGTTTCTCCTTTTTCTTCCTAGCCTTCAGTCGAATGACTGGGGGGTGGGGCTAAGGGGGGAGCTATATAGGTAGCTCTGCTGTGGGTGCTCTCTCTGCCACTTCCTGTAGGGGAGGAGAATATCCCACAAGTAAGGATGAATCCGTGGACTCGGTACATCACAAGAGAAATAAATTTATCAGGTAAGCATAAATTATGTTTTATGTAAGAACTTACCCGATTGATTTCTTTCATAGTGGCAAGAGTCAAAGACCCACCTTATTTATTTATTTATTTTTTTAAAAGCACATTTTTCCAGTTCCTCTTTTTGTATGCTTTTTACGTGTGGTGTTTTTTTTTTTTTTCTCTTGTAAGGTGTATCCAGTCCACGGATTCATCCTTTACTTGTGGGATATTCTCCTTCCCTACAGGAAGTAGCAAAGAGAGCACACAGCAGAGCTGTCCATATAGCTCCCCCTCTAGCTCCACCCCCCAGTCATTCTCTTTGCCGGCTCTAAGCACTAGGGTCTCTCTCTCGGGAGGGTAAAGTGAATGTGGTGTTAGAATTGTAGTTTTTATTATCTTCAATCAAAAGTTTGTTATTTTAAATGGTACCGGTTTGTACTATTTACTCTCTAGCAGAAAAGTGATGAAGATTTCTGCTGAGAGGAAAATGACTTTAGCATGTTGTAACTAAAATCCACTGCTGTTCCCACACAGGACTGAGGAGTACCAGAAAACTTCAGTTGGGGGGAACGGTTTGCAGGGTAAACTGGAATAAGATATGTTCAGTCATTTATTTCTAGACAAGACTGAGATAATGCTAGAAGAGACTGACAATATCCCCATGAGGGGAGGGTAAGCTATGTTCAGAGACTTAGTAAGGAATTGAATGCTTACATAACAGGGCTAATTATGCTGGTTGACACTAATTCAGGGCAATCAATTGTTTTTTTAGGAAAAATATCGTTTGTAAGACACTTTGAAAGTCCTTTTGGGTTCTTTCTGGGGTTATTACCCACATGGCTATTTTTTATTCACTTAGGAGTGGTTTCTTAGGCCTCACAGCTCCGGAGTAGAGTGGGAGGGGCCTAATTTCGCGCCTCAGATGCGCAGTTAGAATTGTATAGAAGTTCATGCTGCTTCACATGGAAGGTCCTGCTGCTGTTTGAGGGCCTAAAGGAAGCTATATTCCCCCAAATCTGGTCCCTAAGGGCAGGTAGGGCCACAGCAGTGCTGTGGCAAGGTGCTGTAGTAATTTTCACCGGGTGTTGGCTTTAGGCTGCTCCGGTTTGGGCATTAAGGGGTTAATCGTTTTGCTTACTAGTGGTGCAATCTTACTAAGGCTTTAGGTACATACTGTGAAAATTTCAAAAGGATTACTGCATTTTTCACTGTTTTGCAAAATTGTGTGCATTTTTTTATCTCTTAAAGGCACAGTAACGTTTTTTCAAATTGTGTTTTTTATTGGATTAAAGTGATTTCCAAGCCTGTTTGTGTATACTACTAGTCTGTTAAACATGTCTGACACAAGGAAAATCCTTGTTCAATGTGTTTAGAAGCCATGGTGGAACCCCCTCTCAGAATGTGTCCCACTTGTACTGATATGTCTATACACTTTAAACATCATATTGTTGCACTTAAGAATGTGGCCCAAGATGATTCTCAGACTGAAGGTAACGAGGGTAGCCCGTCTGCCTCTCCCCAAGTGTCACAACCAGTTATGCCCGCTCAAGCGATGCCTAGAACCTTTAGTGCATCTAACCATTTTACATTACAAGACTTAGCGGCAGTCATGGATAATTCTCTTGCAGCTTTCTTATCTAAACTGCCCGTGTTACCTGCAAAGCGTGATAGCTCTGTTTTAAGAACAGATTATGAGCATTCTGACGCTTTGGTAGCCGTATCCGATATACCCTCACAACGCTCTGAAGTGGGAGCGAGGGATTTGATGTCCGAGGGAGAAGTCTCTGATTCAGGAAGGGTTCCTCCTCAGACAGATTCAGATACATTGGCTTTTAAATTTAAACTAGAACACCTCCGCGTTTTGCTTAGGGAGGTATTAGCTACTCTGGATGACTGCGACCCTTTGGTTGTCCCAGAGAAATTGTGTAAAATGGACAAGTACCTAGAGGTCCCTGTTTACACTAATGCGTTTCCGGTCCCTAAGAGGATTGCGAATATCATTACTAGGGAGTGGGATAGACCAGGTGTCCCCTTTGTTCCCCCTCCTGTTTTTAAGAAAATGTTCCCCATATCTGACCCCATGCGGGACTCGTGGCAGATGGTCCCTAAGGTGGAGGGGGCTGTTTCTTCTCTTGCTAAACGCACAACCATACCAATTGAAGACAGTTGTGCTTTTAAAGACCCTATGGATAAAAAGTTAGAGGGTTGGTGTTTGCCCAGCTGACTCGGCTATGGGGCATTCCAGAGTTGGATCTGATGGCGTCCCGTCAGAACACCAAACTTCCTCTCTACGGGTCCAGGTCCCGGGATCCCAAGGCGGTATTGATAGATGCTCTAGCAGCGCCTTGGTCCTTCAATCTGGCTTATGTTTTTCCACCGTTTCCCCTTCTCCCTCGTCTGGTCACCAGAATCAAGCAGGAGAAGGCTTCGGTGATTCTGATAGCGCCTGCATGGCCACGCAGGACTTGGTATGCAGACCTAGTGGACATGTCATCTGTCCCACCATGGACACTGCCAATGAGGCAGGATCTAATTCAGGGTCCGTTCAAGCATCCAAATCTAATTTCTCTGTGTCTGACTGCTTGGAGATTGAACGCTTAATTCTATCAAACCGTGGTTTCTCTGAGTCAGTTATAGATACCCTGATTCAGGCTAGAAAGCCTGTCACCAGGAAAATCTACCATAAGATATGGCGGAAATATCTTTGTTGGTGTGAATCCAAGGGTTACTATTGGAGTAAGATTAGGATTCCCAGGATATTGTCTTTCCTCCAAGAAGGATTGGAGAAAGGATTGTCAGCTAGTTCCTTAAAAGGACAGATATCTGCTCTGTCTATCCTTTTACACAAGCGTCTGGCAGAGGTACCAGACGTTCAAGCGTTTACTCAGGCTTTAGTCAGTATCAAGCCTGTCTATTTACCTGTGGCTCCACCATGGAGTCTAAATCTATTTTTTTCAGTTCTTCAAGGGGTTCCGTTTGAACCTTTACATTCCATAGATATTAAGTTGTTATTTTGGAAAGTTTTGTTTTTGGTAGCTATCTCTTCTGCTCGAAGAGTCTCAGAATTATCTGCCTTACAGTGTGATTCACCTTACCTAGTGTTCCACGCAGATAAGGTAGTTTTGCGTACCAAACCTGGTTTTCTTCCTAAAGTTGTTTCTAACAAGAATATTAACCAGGAAATAGTTGTTCCTTCTCTGTGTCCTAATCCTTCTTCGAAGAAGGAACGTCTGTTACACAATCTTGATGTAGTTCGTGCTTTAAAGTTCTATTTACAAGCAACTAAGGATTTCAGACAAACATCTTCCATCTATTCTGGTAAGAGGAGAGGTCAGAAAGCGACTGCTACCTCTCTTTCCTTTTGGCTGAAAAGCATCATCCGTTTGGCCTATGAGACTGCTGGCCAGCAGCCTCCTGAAACTATTACTGCTCATTCTACCAGAGCAGTGGCTTCCACACAGGCTTTTAAAAATGAGGCTTCTGTTGAACAGATTTGTAAGGCAGAGACTTGGTCTTCACTGCATACTTTTTCCAAATTTTACAAATTCGATACTTTTGCTTCTTCGGAGGCTATTTTTGGGAGAAAGGTTTTACAAGCAGTGGTGCCTTCCGTTTAAGGTACCTGTCTTGTTCCCTCCCTTCATCCGTGTCCTAAAGCTTTGGTATTGGTATCCCACAAGTAAAGGATGAATCCGTGGACTGGATACACCTTACAAGAGAAAACAGAATTTATGCTTACCTGATAAATTACTTTCTCTTGTGGTGTATCCAGTCCACGGCCCGCCCTGGCAATTAAGTCGGGTAAAACATTTTTTGTTTAAACTACAGTCACCACTGCACCCTATGGTTTCTCCTTTTTCTTCCTAACCCTTGGTCGAATGACTGGGGGGTGGAGCTAGAGGGGGAGCTATATGGACAGCTCTGCTGTGTGCTCTCTTTGCCACTTCCTGTAGGGAAGGAGAATATCCCACAAGTAAAGGATGAATCCATGGACTGGAAACACCACAAGAGAAAGTAATTTATCAGGTAAGCATAAATTCTGTTTTTTATTGGTTACACCTCACTACTTGGCTATACTTTAAACTGAGGTATGAGGGAGGTGTATTTATAGGCGTTTTGAGGTTTGGGAAACTTTGCCCCCTCCTGGTAGAAATGTATATCTCCATACGTCACTAGCTCATGGACTCTTGGCCACTATGAAAAATGAATTTATCAGGTATGTTATTACATAAATTGTTTTCTTAGACCTTGAGGGCTGCCTTTTCTTTAAATGTATTTCGACAGTTTTTCACAGCTAGTGGGTGTTCATGTGTGCCTAATAGATCACAATGTGCTCATGCACATGGAGTTTACCTAGGAGTCAGCACTGATTGCCCCTTATTTTAGTTATTTTGACAGACATGCATTTTAGCCAGTCTGCAGAGTCTTAGATACAAGGTAATCACAGGGGTAATAAGTATATTAATATAACAGTGCTGGTTATGCAAAACTGGGATATGGGTAATAAAGGAATTTATCTATCTTTAAACAATAAAAAAGAAAATCTGGTGTAGACTGTCCCTTTAAAGTATTCTGTAGCAAACGGATCCTACAGCCATGTTGCCGAAGAAACAGACTGTTGTCCAGAACATTTGTGAAGATCCTTGGAGCTGTAGACTTACCAAACAGAGTAACATACTGAAAATGCTTGTCTAGAAAAGCACATTTCAGAAACTAAAAGTGATCTTTGTGAATTGGAATATGGAGGTAAGCATCCTTTAAAGTAATCCTTTAGAGTTAATTATTACAACAGACCAGCGTTGTGAGCTTTAAAGTATCTCTCTAAGTTAGAGAGATATTTTAAAGCTCAACGCTGGTCTGTTGTAATGATTAACTCTCCAATCAGTTGTATTTATTAATCAACTCTACCTAATAGCTATTGCAAATATTAAGTGTTTTTAAATGTGAGCTTAATGAATTTAAATTGATTATTGGTAGACACTGGTGTCTTAGTTTTTGTGTTTAAATCTTTTAGGTTATTGTCTTTTAAGATTATCAATTTTATTGGGTATTGACTGAATGAAATATAAATCATTACATTTTCTTACTTGGAAATTAATTCATTTTTAATATAAATAAAAATATTTGTATCTTCAAAATTGCAGTTCATTTTTCTTTCATGTAATTAGCAAGAGTCCATGAGCTAGTGACGTATGGGATATACATTCCTACCAGGAGGGGCAAAGTTTCCCAAACCTCAAAATGCCTATAAATACACCCCTCACCACACCCACAATTCAGTTTTACAAACTTTGCCTCCGATGGAGGTGGTGAAGTAAGTTTGTGCTAGATTCTACGTTGATATGCGCTCCGCAGCAAGTTGGAGCCCGGTTTTCCTCTCAGCGTGCAGTGAATGTCAGAGGGATGTGAGGAGAGTATTGTCTATTTGAATGCAGTGATCTCCTTCTACGGGGTCTATTTCATAGGTTCTCTGTTATCGGTCGTAGAGATTCATCTCTTACCTCCCTTTTCAGATCGACGATATACTCTTATATATACCATTACCTCTGCTGATTCTCGTTTCAGTACTGGTTTGGCTTTCTACAAACATGTAGATGAGTGTCCTGGGGTAAGTAAATCTTATTTTCTGTGACACTCTAAGCTATGGTTGGGCACTTTGTTTATAAAGTTCTAAATATATGTATTCAAACATTTATTTGCCTTGACTCAGAATGTTCAACTTTCCTTATTTTTCAGACAGTCAGTTTCATATTTGGGATAATGCACTTGAATTAATCATTTTTTTCTTACCTTCAAAAATTTGACTCTTTTTTTCCCTGTGGGCTGTTAGGCTCGCGGGGGCTGAAAATGCTTCATTTTATTGCGTCATTCTTGGCGCAGACTTTTTTGGCGCAAAAAATTATTTTCAGTTTCCGGCGTCATACGTGTCGCCGGAGGTTGCGTCATTTTTTTACGTTATTTTGCGCCAAAAATGTCGGCGTTCCGGATGTGGCGTCATTTTTGGCGCCAAAAGCATTTAGGCGCCAAATAATGTGGGCGTCTGATTTGGCGCTAAAAAATATGGGCGTCGCTTTTGTCTCCACATTATTTCAGTCTCTTTTTCATTGCTTCTGGTTGCTAGAAGCTTGTTCTTTGGCATTTTTTCCCATTCCTGAAACTGTCATTTAAGGAATTTGATCAATTTTGCTTTATATGTTGTTTTTTCTCTTACATATTGCAAGATGTCTCACGTTGCATCTGAGTCAGAAGATACTACAGGAAAATCGCTGTCTAGTGCTGGATCTACCAAAGCTAAGTGTATCTGCTGTAAACTTTTGGTAGCTATTCCTCCGGCTGTTGTTTGTATTAATTGTCATGACAAACTTGTTAATGCAGATAATATTTCCTTTAGTAAAGTACCATTGCCTGTTGCAGTTCCTTCAACATCTAAGGTGCAGAATGTTCCTGATAACATAAGAGATTTTGTTTCTGAATCCATAAAGAAGGCTATGTCTGTTATTTCTCCTTCTTGTAAACGTAAAAAATCTTTTAAAACTTCTCTCCCTACAGATGAATTTTTAAATGAACATCATCATTCTGATTCTGATGACTCTTCTGGTTCAGAGGATTCTGTCTCAGAGATTGATGCTGATAAATCTTCATATTTTATTTAAAATGGAATATATTCGTTCTTTACTTAAAGAAGTACTAATTGCTTTAGAAATAGAGGATTCTGGTCCTCTTGATACTAATTCTAAACGTTTAGATAAGGTCTTTAAATCTCCTGTGGTTATTCTAGAAGTTTTTCCTGTTCCTAATGCTATTTCTGCAGTAATTTCCAAAGAATGGGATAAATTGGGTAATTCATTTACTCCTTCTAAACGTTTTAAGCAATTATATCCTGTGCCGTCTGACAGATTAGAATTTTGGGACAAAATCCCTAAAGTTGATGGGGCTATTTCTACCCTTGCTAAACGTACTACTATTCCTACGTCAGATGGTACTTCGTTTAAGGATCCTTTAGATAGGAAAATTGAATCATTTCTAAGAAAAGCTTATCTGTGTTCAGGTAATCTTCTTAGACCTGCTATATCATTGGCTGATGTTGCTGCAGCTTCAACTTTTTGGTTGGAAACTTTAGCGCAACAAGCAACAGATCATGATTCTCATGATATTATTCTTCTTCAGCATGCTAATAATTTTATCTGTGATGCCATTTTTGATATTATCAGAGTTGATGTCAGGTTTATGTCTCTAGCTATTTTAGCTAGAAGAGCTTTATGGCTTAAGACTTGGAATGCCGATATGGCTTCTAAATCAACTCTACTTTCCATTTCTTTCCAGGGTAACAAATTATTTGGTTCTCAGTTGGATTCTATTATCTCAACTGTTACTGGTGGGAAAGGAACTTTTTTACCACAGGATAAAAAATCTAAGGGTAAAAACAGGGCTAATAATCGTTTTCGTTCCTTTCGTTTCAACAAAGAACAAAAGCCTAATCCTTCATCCTCAGGAGCAGTTTCAGTTTGGAAACCATCTCCGGTCTGGAATAAATCCAAGCCTGCTAGAAAGGCAAAGCCTGCTTCTAAGTCCACATGAAGGTGCGGCCCTCATTCCAGCTCAGCTGGTAGGGGGCAGGTTACGTTTTTTCAAAGAAATTTGGATCAATTCTGTTCACAATCTTTGGATTCAGAACATTGTTTCAGAAGGGTACAGAATTGGTTTCAAGATGAGACCTCCTGCAAAGAGATTTTTTTCTTTCCCGTGTCCCAGTAAATCCAGTGAAAGCTCAAGCATTTCTGAATTGTGTTTCAGATCTAGAGTTGGCTGGAGTAATTATGCCAGTTCCAGTTCCGGAACAGGGGATGGGGTTTTATTCAAATCTCTTCATTGTACCAAAGAAGGAGAATTCCTTCAGACCAGTTCTGGATCTAAAAATATTGAATCGTTATGCAAGGATACCAACGTTCAAGATGGTAACTAAGGACTATCTTGCCTTTTGTTCAGCAAGGGCATTATATGTCCACAATAGATTTACAGGATGCATATCTGCATATTCAGATTCATCCAGATCATTATCAGTTCCTGAGATTCTCTTTTCTGGACAAGCATTACCAGTTTGTGGCTCTGCCGTTTGGCCTAGCTACAGCTCCAAGAATTTTTACAAAGGTTCTCGGTGCCCTTCTGTCTGTAATCAGAGAACAGGGTATTGTGGTATTTCCTTATTTGGACGATATCTTGGTACTTGCTAAGTCTTTACATTTAGCAGAATCTCATACAAATCGACTTGTGTTGTTTCTTCAAGATCATGGTTGGAGGATCAATTTACCAAAAAGTTCATTGATTCCTCAGACAAGGGTAATTTTTCTGGGTTTCCAGATAGATTCAGTGTCCATGACTCTGTCTTTAACAGACAAGAGACGTCTAAAATTGATTTCAGCTTGTCGAAACCTTCAGTCACAATCATTCCCTTCGGTAGCCTTATGCATGGAAATTCTAGGTCTTATGACTGCTGCATCGGACGCGATCCCCTTTGCTCGTTTTCACATGCGACCTCTTCAGCTCTGTATGCTGAATCAATGGTGCAAGGATTACACAAAGATATCTCAATTAATATCTTTAAAACCGATTGTTCGACACTCTCTAACGTGGTGGACAGATCACCATCGTTTAATTCAGGGGGCTTCTTTTGTGCTTCCGACCTGGACCGTAATTTCAACAGATGCAAGTCTCACAGGTTGGGGAGCTGTGTGGGGATCTCTGACGGCACAAGGAGTTTGGGAATCTCAGGAGGTGAGATTACCGATCAATATTTTGGAACTCCGTGCAATTTTCAGAGCTCTTCAGTTTTGGCCTCTTCTGAAGAGAGAATCGTTCATTTGTTTTCAGACAGACAATGTCACAACTGTGGCATACATCAATCATCAAGGAGGGACTCAGTCCTCTGGCTATGAAAGAAGTATCTCGAATTTTGGTTTGGGCGGAATCCAGCTCCTGTCTAATCTCTGCGGTTCATATCCCAGGTATAGACAATTGGGAAGCGGATTATCTCAGTCGCCAAACGTTGCATCCGGGCGAATGGTCTCTTCACCCAGAGGTATTTCTTCAGATTGTTCAAATGTGGGAACTTCCAGAAATAGATCTGATGGCGTCTCATCTAAACAAGAAACTTCCCAGGTATCTGTCCAGATCCCGGGATCCTCAGGCGGAGGCAGTGGATGCATTATCACTTCCTTGGAAGTATCATCCTGCTTATATCTTTCCGCCTCTCCGGCATGGCCTCACAGGTTTTGGTATGCGGATCTTGTCCGGATGGCCTCTTGCCAACCGTGGACTCTTCCGTTAAGACCAGACCTTCTGTCACAAGGTCCTTTTTTCCATCAGGATCTGAAATCCTTAAATTTAAAGGTATGGAGATTGAACGCTTGATTCTTGGTCAAAGAGGTTTCTCTGACTCTGTGATTAATACTATGTTACAGGCTCGTAAATCTGTATCTAGAGAGATATATTATAGAGTCTGGAAGACTTATATTTCTTGGTGTCTTTCTCATCATTTTTCTTGGCATTCTTTTAGAATACCGAGAATTTTACAGTTTCTTCAGGATGGTTTAGATAAGGGTTTGTCCGCAAGTTCCTTGAAAGGTCAAATCTCTGCTCTTTCTGTTCTTTTTCACAGAAAGATTGCTATTCTTCCTGATATTCATTGTTTTGTACAGGCTTTGGTTCGTATAAAACCTGTCATTAAGTCAATTTCTCCTCCTTGGAGTTTGAATTTGGTTCTGGGAGCTCTTCAAGCTCCTCCGTTTGAACCTATGCATTCATTGGACATTAAATTACTTTCTTGGAAAGTTTTGTTCCTTTTGGCCATCTCTTCTGCCAGAAGAGTTTCTGAATTATCTGCTCTTTCTTGTGAGTCTCCTTTTCTGATTTTTCATCAGGATAAGGCGGTGTTGCGAACTTCTTTTGAATTTTTACCTAAAGTTGTGAATTCCAACAACATTAGTAGAGAAATTGTGGTTCCTTCATTATGTCCTAATCCTAAGAATTCTAAGGAGAAATCGTTGCATTCTTTGGATGTTGTTAGAGTTTTGAAATATTATGTTGAAGCTACTAAGTCTTTCCGAAAGACTTCTAGTCTATTTGTTATTTTTTCCGGTGCTAGAAAAGGCCAGAAAGCTTCTGCCATTTCTTTGGCATCTTGGTTGAAATCTTTAATTCATCTTGCCTATGTTGAGTCGGGTAAAACTCCGCCTCAGAGGATTACAGCTCATTCTACTAGGTCAGTTTCTACTTCCTGGGCGTTTAGGAATGAAGCTTCGGTTGATCAGATTTGCAAAGCAGCAACTTGGTCCTCTTTGCATACTTTTACTAAATTCTACCATTTTGATGTATTTTCTTCTACTGAAGCAGTTTTTGGTAGAAAAGTACTTCAGGCAGCGGTTTCAGTTTGAATCTTCTGCTTATGTTTTTCATTAAACTTTATTTTGGGTGTGGATTATTTTCAGCAGGAATTGGCTGTCTTTATTTTATCCCTCCCTCTCTAGTGACTCTTGTGTGGAAAGATCCACATCTTGGGTAATCATTATCCCATACGTCACTAGCTCATGGACTCTTGCTAATTACATGAAAGAAAACATAATTTATGTAAGAACTTACCTGATAAATTCATTTCTTTCATATTAGCAAGAGTCCATGAGGCCCGCCCTTTTTTTGTGGTGGTTATGATTTTGTATAAAGCACAATTATTCCAATTCCTTATTTTATATGCTTTCGCACTTTTTTATCACCCCACTTCTTGGCTATTCGTTAAACTGAATTGTGGGTGTGGTGAGGGGTGTATTTATAGGCATTTTGAGGTTTGGGAAACTTTGCCCCTCCTGGTAGGAATGTATATCCCATACGTCACTAGCTCATGGACTCTTGCTAATATGAAAGAAATGAATTTATCAGGTAAGTTCTTACATAAATTATGTTTTTAGACAGCCTGCCTTCTTTTGGCGCCACCCACTCTCTTTTCTTGTCTATCGTACTTTGTTCATCCTGTCACACTTTATGAGAAGTGTGACTAGTGGGTTGGTTAGTGCTGCCTTTAAGCTGACTCCTAGACCAATCGTTTTCTGTAAATGATCTCCCTGAAGTAAAACCATGCTTATTTTGGTCGCTAAATTGTTTTTGCCTTTATGTAAGCCATAATTCTTTCTTTTAAGAGGCTTTCCATTAATTTCCCTTCAACTGAAGTTAAACTGGCCTGTAGTTACCAGATTCATTCCTACTGCCCTTTTTATGAAGAGGTATTACATTTGCTATTCTCCAATCATCTAGGACAGCTCCTGTTAATAGTGACTGATTAAACAGATCAGTTAATGGGACAGTTAGCACTAATCGAAGTTCTTTTAAAACCCTTGGATGAATATTATCAGTACCCACTGTCTTTTTTAACATTTATGATAATGCTAAAAGAACCTCATCCTCTGTGAAAAGATTAGTGTTAAGCTTGTTTCTATTTTTCATAGCATCCCTTAATGTATCAATTTATCATTTTGCAGCAGGCTCCGTTTGAGCCAATGCATTCCATAGATATTAAGTTGTTATCTTGGAAGGTTTTGTTTCTTGTTGCTATCTCTTCTGCTAGGAGAGTCTCGGAACTCTGCTCTTTGCAGTATGATTAACCTTATCTTTCATGTGGAGAAGGTGGTCCTGCGTATTAAGTTGGGATTTCTTCCAAAAGTGGTTTTCGGATAGAAATATTAATCAGGAAATTGTTGTTCGTTCTCATAAGGAACGTTTGTTGCACAAATTAGATGTGCGTGCATTAAAATTCTACCTACAGGCGACTAAGGATTTTCGCCAGTCCTCTGCCCTATTTGTTTGTTTCTCTGGGAAGTGTAAAGCTCAAGGGTTTTAAAAGAACTTCGATTAGTGATAACACTCCCATTAACTGATCTGTTTAATCAGTCACTATTAACAGGAGCTGTCCTAGATGATTCTCTTTCCCTCTGGTTAAAGAATTATAATTCGTTTTGCTTACGAGACTGCTGGTCAGCAACCTCCTGAGAGAATTACAGCTCATTCCACGAGGGATTTCTCATCTTGGGCTTTCATAAATGAAGCTTCTATGGAACAGATTTGCAAGGCTGCAACTTGGTGTCCTCTGCATACTTTTTACAAATTTGATACTTTTGCCTTGGCTGAGGCTTCTTTTGGGAGAAATGTTCTTCAAACCATGGTGCCTTCTGTTTAGGTCTACCTGTCTTGTTCTCCCTCCCTAGTCATATTGTGTCCTCTAGCTTGAGTATTGGTTCCCACTAGTAATTGATTAAATTTTGGACTCTCCATATCTTAGGAAAGAAAATAAAATGTATGCTTACCTGAAAAATTTCTTTCTGGAAATGGAGAGTCCACGACCCCACTAAACCTCAGGCACCTTTACACCTTGTGTTATTCCTTTTTCCATTTTCCTTCGGTCGAATGACTGGGGATTATGGGTAGGGGAGTGACACTTAACAGCTTTGCTGTGGTGCTCTTCGCCTCCTCCTGCTGGCCAGGAGTGATATTCCCACTAGTAATTGATGACATTGTGGACTCTCCATATCCCGAAATAAAGAAATTTATCAGGTAAGCATAAATGTTAAATATTTTAAAAAACTTCATTATTTAAAGGGACAGAAAACTTCCTTTGAAAAAATCTTTACAATATACAAGGTTAAAACAATACTTGTCTCATAAGCAAAGACATCCACTTCGGCGCAGCAGTTTTTTTTTGTTTTGTTTTTTTTATTAACTAATGTGTCACAGGCTCGCTGTCTTATCACAGCAAGCTCATTCACAATATTTAACTACAGTAAAAATTCTCCAATTGGGGAATATTTAAGAATGAGGAGAAACTGTTCTGAATTGCTATCCTTTAAGGAAGAAGCAAAAAATTACTAAAAACCTTGGGGATATCCTAAAGTGACCAGAGGCCTTCTGTGGCGATGCGATACTGCAAAAACAATGAGAATTTGCTAACAAAGTGACAGGGGCCAATTATGTTTATTTCAGATTGCCTCCTGCAAATAAGGAAGATGGTTACTGAAGTTTGGCAGCTGAAAAATAATTGTAACTAAGGTGTTAATGCATTCTAAAAAAAAAATATCACACTCCTAATATCCTTAACCATTGCCTGAATACAGAAAGTACAAGGTGTTTACAGTCCCTTTTTAAAGGGAGTCTACGCTAAAACTGTTATAGTTTAAAAAGATAGATAACGCCTTTACTACTCATTCTCCAGCTTTGCACAACCAACATTGTTATATTAATATACTTTATAACATTTAAATCTCTAAATTACTGCCTGTTTCTAAGCCACCACAGACGGCTTCTTGCCTCATGCTTTTCACAACAGGACTAAATGCAAATCAATAGATAATAAATAAAAAAGTCATGTGATCAGGGGGCTGTCAGAAGAGGATTAGATGCAAGGTAATCACAGAGGTAATAAGTGTATTAATATAACTGTTTTTTATGCAAAACTGGGGAATGGGTAATAAAGGGATTATCTATCTTTTAAAATATTAAAAATTCTATTGTAGACTGTCCCTTTAAGTCTCATCAGTACTGTAAGGTTACTGAAAGAATGCTAGACAGGCACATTTTAGTTTGGGAGCTGTTTATCTCCTTATGTGGGGTTCTGGATGTGGAGAGATGCCTACACTACTACATAGCAGTGAACAAGTGCGCATGCACACGAAACATGTCTGCAGGAGGATCAGTTCACTAACCTGACTGTTCTGAGTCACTGCTGGCTTCTCATTAGGACCTTTGTTCTTGGTCCTTATTTCTATTTTTAACGTTTGCTCTAATAAATTTTGGTTTTTATCTAACCTCCTGTCTGGGCTTGCTTTACTTGGATTATTACTCAAGCTCATTGAGCGCAAATCTCCGTATTGACTTTCTGCACTACTACATACCTGCCAACTTCGAAATCTGTTTCATAGTGTGCATTCATTTGCATATTTAATGACATCACAGCAAATGTTGTGAGTGTAAATACAACAAACCCTTAAAACATTTAAAAGATTAATTTTCATGTTTTATTATTTAATATACGAACATTGAATCTGTAAATATGAACCAAAAGTAGATGTAAACTTTAAAGGGACATAACAGTCAAAATATTTCTTTCATAATTCAGATAGAGAATACAATTTTAAATAAGTTTCCAATCTATTTCTATGATCATATTTGCTTTATTGTCTTCTTGTTCTTTGTTGAAGAGATATCTATATAGCATGCACATGGCTGGAGCACTAGATGGCAGGAAATAATGCTGCCATCTAGTGCTCTTGCTAATGTATAACATTGTTATAAAACTGCTGCCATCTGGTGCTCTTGCTAATGTATAACATTGTTATAAAACTGCTGCCATCTAGTGCTCTTGTTAATGTATAACATTATTATAAAACTGCTGTCATCTAGTGCTCTTGCTAATGTATAACATTGTTATAAAACTGCTGCCATCTAGTGCTCTTGCTAATGTATAACATTGTTATAAAACTGCTGCCATATAGAACTGCAGACACGTGCACACTCCTGAACTTACCTTCCTGGTTTTCAACAAAGGATAACAAAAAATAGGAAATTTGATAATATAAGTAAATTAGATAGTTATTTAAAATTGTATGTTCTACCTGAATCACAAAAGAAAAATATTGGGTTTTGTGTGCCTTTAAGTCTTAATGCACCCATAGTTTTCTAACCAGTTATACTGTAAGTCTGTTCCTCACAATCTCCCCCCCCCCCTTTCTGTATAAAATAACTAATTTCTGCAAATTATTCCTAAACCTAACCCCCCCCCCCCCCCTTGAGATTAGGGGGTGTTTTTCTTGTGAAAATGTATTTTCTGTATTAAATCAGACGGCAAACCTGCAAGTGGTTTAATAGTTCAGAAATAATGTAATAATGTACACTTCTACAGCATTAAAATTTAACACAGATATACATACACCCAATAGATGATAGAGAAAAACAAATATATGTTCTCACAGTCATACATATGTGTATAAAACAATATACAGAAATCATCCATTTGCAGTGTATAACTAATGCCTTCTACAAAATGTTAACAAGAAAATATTCCATAGGTGTGATGTTTCTATTAAACACTTGCAGTGCAATATGATACCTACAGAGAGAGGCCCCCTGAGGTTACACACTTTTTTAGAGTCTAACGTCAGGTGGGTTAGAGAAACTGTATTTAAAGAAACCAGAACTGTATTGATATGAATGTGCTGTCAGTCTCACACAAAAAAATATTATTATTTAAACCCAGCCTTGGTGAAAAAGAAACATATGGCTATAGTGCATTTGCACCTTCTATATACAGACCCATATAAAGTCTAAACAGTCTGTGAGACGACACTTACAGATAGCACCAAAAAGGGCAGCTTGTGGTCTTGCACCAGCATCAACTGCAGAAGGAATGCTATATTGTAGTTAGCCACAGACTAGTTCCAATTTTTCTAAAGGACCAGCCTGTGCACACTGACCAAGCTAGTTCCCATACACAGAATGGACTGAGCCCATCTTCAGGATAGGAACTAGCAGATATGCTCCATAGAGCTCTGTTCTAATTAGAGCCTTGGGCGCTGCAACTGCCTCTGGGAACCTAACCATGGGTCCCACCCCCCTCTGTGTGCTTTTAAAGGTTCTCAAACAGCCCAGACTGTTATTCCACGCACATTTGTCTGTGAAATTATTCATTGCACACGCATTCAGTCCTAAACCCTTTAAAAGCATGTCATGTTGGGGTGGGACCCATGGGCCATGGTTAGGTTCCCAGAGGTGGTTGTGGTGCCCGAGGCCCTGATTAGAACAGAACTCTCTGGAGCATATCTGCCCTTGGGCGTTAATGTATGATCTGATTGGCCCGTGTCTCTGTGAAGTCACCGGATGCACAACCAATCGGATAATGCATAGGATTTGTGGCTAGCGCCTCGTCTTGCACCAGCCTCACCTGCCGCAGGAATGCTATATTGTAGTTGACTACAGACTAGTTCCCATTTTTCTAAAGGACCAGCCTGTTCACACTGAGCAAGCTAGTTCCCATACACAGAATTGACCAACCCCATATTCAGGATAGGAACTAGCCAGTACCTAGGTACAGTGCCCAGTGCAGAATGACATGGACGAGACCAGAATAAACAAGTTTTGCACTGTGGTTCTCAATCCCAGAAAGAACTGGAAACAAAATACAGCCTTTAAGCTGAGGACAGTTAAACTCAACAAGTAATTTTCCCTGGCATTGTGTGATATCTGTACATACACGGGTGATCAGGTGAAAGCTTTGAAAATCGTGTGTCAAATGCCTAAACTGTGTGAATTGACAGGAATACTACAATATGTTTAAAACCAGATGTCAGGGATGAATGGTGATGGGTCATGCATCTCTTTTGAGTAGTGGTTCCCCAGCAACCTGTTAATGGTGGAGTGGTGAACACAAGCATGTGGGTCACTAATCTATTTTTTGCAGAGACTCAGTATGGGTGGTGCTTAGGGTTGTACTCTGATGAGGCGCTAACGGCAAACCCAATGCATTATCCTTGCAAAACAGAATGAGAAGCAGTCTGCCAGGAACGAACAGCAGCATCAATAGCTTGTTCTATGGCCCGGTTGCCACCTGGTAGTAGCTTCTTTCTGCCCAATTGTGCTTTTCACAGAGGAAAACTTTCCTGTAGTATATCAGTCTGATCCCGCCTACATGGTCAGTCCAGCACCGAAATACCAGGCAATTCTCCTCTGAACAAGGAACATGACAACCCCAGACGATCGTTTCGGCCTCCTTTGGGCCTCGTCAGTGAGGTGCAGCCATATCCCTCTAAGCACATTGGGCAAGGAGTCCACGTCTGGTTTCCCCCATCACCCTTAGGGAGACTATCCCCAGGGTCATATTTACATATGCAAAACAGAATGAGAAGCAGTCTGCCAGGAACGAACAGCAGCATCAATAGCTTGTTCTATGGCCCGGTTGCCACCTGGTAGTAGCTTCTTTCTGCCCAATTGTGCTTTTCACAGAGGAAAACTTTCCTGTAGTATATCAGTCTGATCCCGCCTACATGGTCAGTCCAGCACCGAAATACCAGGCAATTCTCCTCTGAACAAGGAACATGACAACCCCATTAACAAGCCACTGAGCTGTTGTTCGTTCCTGGTAGAGCGCTTCTCTCTTTGTATGCAAATTATTATGACCCTGGGGAAGTCTCCCTATGGGTGATGGGGGAAACCAGACGTGGACTCCTTGCCCAGTATGCTTAGGGGAATGTGGCTGCACCTCACTGACGAGGCCCATAGGAGGGCGAAACGATCGTCTGGGGTTGTCATGTTCCTTGTTCAGAGGAGAATTGCCTGGTATTTCGGGGCTGGACTGACCTTACTTGGCAGGATCAGACTGATATACTTCAGGAAAGTTTTCTTCTGTGAAAAGCACACTGGTCTAAAAGAGGCTGCTTCCGGGTGGTAAATCGCCATAGAACAAGCCACTGAGCTGTTGTTCGTTCCTGGTAGAGCGCTTCTCTCTTTGTATGCAAATTATTATGACCCTGGGGAAGTCTCCCTATGGGTGATGGGGGAAACCAGACGTGGACTCCTTGCCCAGTATGCTTAGGGGAATGTGGCTGCACCTCACTGACGAGGCCCATAGGAGGGCGAAACGATCGTCTGGGGTTGTCATGTTCCTTGTTCAGAGGAGAATTGCCTTGTATTTCGGGGCTGGACTGACCTTACTTGGCAGGATCAGACTGATATACTTCAGGAAAGTTTTCTTCTGTGCAAAGCACACTGGTCTAAAAGAGGCTGCTTCCGGGTGGTAAATCGCCATAGAACAAGCCACTGAGCTGTTGTTCGTTCCTGGTAGAGCGCTTCTCTCTTTGTATCCAATGCATTATCCGATTGGTTGTGCATCTGGTAACCTCCCAGAGACACGGGCCAATCAGATGGGCACTGTAATTCACCCATCTTTACTATTTGTCTTTGCCTCTGCCTGGGGTGTTAGGGGGGGCCCCTGCCGATCCTCTGGCATCCACCCCAAGTGAACCTTGGGGAATGAGAGGCAGAGGCAAAAATAGATATTGAAGATCGTATATATGGTGTAACATGTAAGTGTGGTGTATAATGTCTCACATACATGTTACATGTATGTGTACTGGTGTAAGGGGCTCCTACAAGGCATTAACACTCATCCCGGACCAATCAGATCATAGGAGATGGGCAATAATGCATGATCTGATTGGCCTGTGACAACCAATAAGATAATGCATTGGGTTTGCCGCTAGCGCCTAGTGTACTGTGGGTGTTACGGGTGTGGCTAGTTTGGGGGAACATTTTGTTATTTCATTTATTTATTTATTTTTTTCCCCATGATGTGTTACAGTCCAGATGCCTTTCATATGTCTTTGTTCACCTTTTAAGGAATGGTCCCTTTAATTTACTCTACTGTACTATTTCTAGTCTACAAAACACATTTTTTTTTTCTTCCATTCAGAAAAGGAAAAAAAAGCACAAATAAAAAAAAATCATATTTTTTATTTTAATTAAACAAATTAGAGCATTTTCTTTAAAAAAAAAAAAAAATAATTACATCCCTTTTACCTTACACTGTTAACTGATGTTTTGTTTTTCATATGGATCTTGGACTTTGTGTATAATAACCTTATAGCCCCCTCTAGTGTTCAATTAATCTTATGATTAGAATAGTTCTCTCCTCTCTCTACTATATGTATACATACAGTGTGTGTGTATGAGTGAAAATATAAGCAAATTATAGGAAATAGCTACAATCAACTAGTTGCTATGCTAACTTGACTTTTATAATCAGTGGGGGAAAAAATGTGTTTATGGAGTTAGGAGCCTGTTGATACATTGTTGCAATGTCTCTGATTTTAATTTCTTTTCAGTCTCCCTTTCCTGCAACTTTACCCTTCTCTCGCATTCCATTCATCAAAAGCCTTCTTGCTTTTTTCCCTTTCTCATTTTCACAGTGGCACACCCACCTACACTAATCATTCCACCTACACCTGTCTCTGAACTTGATGACAGATTTTCTCACACACAAAAGCCATTCCAGTCCTACCCCTCTATTTGCCCTGACACACCCTCACATACAAAGAGCACGTAGTATATGCACCTTATTGAGTAGACGAGACGCACATTTTTTTTTTTACCATGTATATGAAAGAGCAGCGATTAAAAGTCTATTTATTTTGCATGAAAAAAAAGTTACAAGTGAAAAAAGGAAGTGCATGTTTGTGTGCAAATGATATCTAGGACTCATGTTCGTTGGCAGACGGAAAATTCACACAGAAAAAGTTGGTTTGAAAAATAAAGTGCTATAATACTTTTTAAAATATTTGTTTACCTCAGGATTGATTAATTGCTGTCCTTAATCATGAATCGTAAAGACACACTATTAAATATAAAATATAGACTATGCAAATATCCCCCTGTATGACTGCACAGGCTTAGACATCTGCAACAAAGTGAGATTGGTTATAGCTAACATGTAATGTTATATATATATATATATAAAATAGTTAAATAACAAAAACTAGAGTTCATAATTAATATTCAGTATCTTTAGTACTGCTGACTTCTGTAAAACCCTGAGAGAAGCACACTCTCAGGAACAAACAACCAGCCAGCTCAATAACTTGTTACCTTGGTCTATGGCGATTCACCACCTTGGTGCAGCGTCTTTTTAGCCCAGTAATTGCTTTTCACAGAGTAGAACTTTCCTGTAGTGTATCAGTCTGATCCCACCTAATAAGGTCAGTCCAGTCCCGAAATACTAGCTAATTCCTTTCTGAATACGATGATCGTTTCATCATTTTTTTTTTGGGCCTCGTCAATGAGGTGTAGCCATATTCCTCTAAACATACTGAGCAAGGAGTCAATGTCTGGTTGCCCCTTTTTCCCTTAGGGAGACTTAATACACACAAAGAGAAGCACAGGAACAAACAACCAGCTCAATAACATTGTTTGTTCTATGGTGATTTACCACCTGGGTGCAGCTTCTTTTTAGCCCAGTCATTCTTTTCAGAGTAGAACTTTCCAGCATCGAAATACCAGACAATTCCTTTCTGGACATCCTCCCTCCAAGTTTGCATGTAGGTGCAGCCCTTGACCGAGAGGCTTTGGTAGGGGCTAGGTTGTTTCTTTTTCAGGAAGCTTGGTTCCTAGATTTCTTATTATACTCTGAAGGATAATGAAAAGGTTTCAGGTCAACATCTCCCAAGAGATAGTGTTTTTTTTTTTCTGTTCTATATTCCTTGAAACTCTGTAGGCTCAGGTAGATGGGAACTCCATCCTATTCATTCTTCCATAAGTAGGAAAGAACTTTCAGATCTAGAAACTTTGAACACATTTCTTAAGTTTCTATTTTCAAAATAGAAACTATTTAGACTCTTCTGTGAGGTCACTTTGTTTTTCATAGATGTTTTGTATGCTTACCTTTTATGTTCTTCTTTCTAAAATTTGCTTTTTTATGAGCTTTTTCAGTTTATTGTTCTTCTTTTTGTTCTGGCTACAGCTCTTCTCTGTATTCTCTAAGGCTCTGGCTTCTCTAAGGCTCTGGTTACCCTCTTATCTTTAATCAGTTTTCAGGGTATTGCACAGTTGCCTGGATGATATCTTGGTTCAAGTTCCTTCTTTTTCATTTGGCCGTATTTCTCTTCTGCAGACTTGTTTCTTCAACAACATGGTTGGAAAGTAATTATTCCAAACAGGGGGGCGGAGCTAGCCTTCGAGTAGAGCAGACGTGCTAATACGGAGCTCCTGTACTAAACTTTTATATAAGCTAAGATTGCCTTTTCAAATGTGTAGTTAAACCAGTTTTTTTGGGGGGCACTCAATTTAGCCAATCTGTATATACCCTACAATCTACTTTGTGTAGCAGATCAAGAGCAATCAGCAGCAGAGCGATGGACCTCCAGCTTTCCAAGCCACAAGCAAATCAGCCCTCCTTCAAGCCCGCTGCCCATTAAGCTCCCGAGGGTCGGGGATCCGCTCCTGAGCAGCTGTAAGTAGAAGAAGTCGTGCGGCAGCTAAGTTTCCACAAGAATACCAGAGACTGAGGACCAGACGCAATAGAGAAGCCTTGGGGTCCTAATAGGTAGGACCGCTCCTTACCTGGTCAAGTTTGAGTCCTGGAAGTCGCACTGGAGGGGAGCCACGTTCTTTGTGAGAGACGGAGGTGAGGTGTGAGTTTCGGCGAGGCTTTAGCCATACGGATTCAAGGAGAAGTTACCGGCACTAGTCTTGGATCGAACAGCGGCCATCTTGCGTCGCCGGAGAGAGACGCCACTAGCAGAGTCTGTGAGTCGGGAGGTAAGGAGGATACCTCAGCAGTCCAGATCCAGCTTGCCTAGGGTGATTGCCCTCTGTGCCCTACCGACACTGTGCCCAGCTAGACAGCTGAAGGAGCCTGTTGCAGAGGAGCCTTGGGTGAGACTATAGTGACTCTTTCTAATACTGACACATACCCGGCAGGGATTTTCCCCACCTAAACCCTGGGCTTTTCAGATATAAATCTTACTGCCATTCATTGAGCTACACTCCCCACTGCCACCAATAAGCTCACAGTGCATCTTTCCACTGAATAACCTAATCTACTATTTTGGACAGGGCCAGCAGTTAGCCTTCCTACTCTACTAACGATATTAGGCCCTCTCTCAAACATTGTCATAGAGTATTAGCATTGTACTACACACAAGTATGAGATGCCAGTACTAGCAATACCAGAATTTTTTTTCCCTTAAAAGGCTTCTGAGTACACTGGTTATTACTAAAAACAAAGGGTGCCAATCTGCTTTAAGGGGTTATTTACTTGAATCTCTGGCCTACTTCAACCCTTATTACCAGCAAGGGGACGTCTGTCTTTTTGTGTTTGTTTTTTTGCCTTTTGCAATATAATAAGGAGTGCCTGTCTACACTTTAACCCGCATTGAGACAAGTGTGGCTGCACCCACCTTACAGAGTTGCCACTAACAGCCCTCATAAGAGTTGCCTTGGTCTTTTTGACTATTGTTTGGGTCCTAGTCAGACTCGCTCTACATATCTACAGCTGCTGCGTCAGTGTTATTGTCCTTGGGCCCGTGGCCCAAGATGTAGTGTTATTTCATTTTTGCTTTAACATTTTACTTTATTTTACAGGTATCTAAGACCAGGCTTGATCTGTATATTTGGTTGCTGCACTAGTCTATCTGTATTTTGGGCAACTTCTTAATTGTAGTGCCATTTAAATTTCTACATACACACTGTGGGAAGGGGATCTCTTTCTGACCCAGCTTGTCTGGGTTGGTCACTTCCTCCTTCCCTTTTTCCCTTCCGTAAGGTCGTATCCTCTGTTGCTGGGTCGGGTGGAGATCCTCCCCAAAGTCAAACCTTATCATAACATAGGGTTCAAGGGTAATTTTCTAATTGACCTGTGCCTGGGGAGGAACTCGCTGGCCTTTGCCCCTCTGGTAGCGGCTTTCTTCTTTCCATACAGCGCAGGAGAATATTTGGCCTCCAGTGTGGCCGCTGCCATGGAGAGTTAGAGGTCGGGGAAGACCTCCTGGCCCCACTCGGTGTGTCAATGTCTACTATTTCTTATTAATGTGTTCCTTGTTGCAATCACCTGAGATATAAATAATTGGTGCCTTAATAGTCTTATTCATTATACTCTATTAGGAGATAAGTATTGGGTGCCTTCCCAACCTGGTTGGTCCCACATTCCTAGCTATCTACCTGTCACCCCTCTGCCGCAACCGAAGATGCCTCATACTTCCAGACGGCACTCCAAAACCTCAGGACTGGTTAAAAAAAACTGTCCTAGATCACTTCGCTCAGCCACACAAAGAACCCGAGGAAGATTCAGGTGATGATTTAAGCGAATCTGAATCCTTGGGAGAGGGATCCCAACAGGGTGGCCACTCATCTTCTCGATCTCAATACTTCATTACAGAGGACATTCTCAAGAAAATGTTTGCGCAACAAACTCGCTCTATCACAAAAGAAATCCAAAGGAGTCATGCAGAACTCAAAAAAGATATTTCAGAAATTGGAGACAGGGTAGACTCTCTTGAGAGAAAACGGGAAGACATCACTACAGACCAATCAAACCTCTTGGCTTACGCTGAAGCACTATCAGACCAACTAAGCCAACTCAAATTTAAACTTGCTGATGTGGAAGATCGTGCACGAAGAAATAACATCAGATTTTGCGGAATACCAGAAGATGTTACATCAACAGATCTGCAAACATACTTGACAGAACTTTTTGGAGATCTGCTGGACTCTACTGAGGGCATGACTATCACTATGGAGAGAGCTCATAGAGCTCTGCACCCAAGAACGGTCTTACAGGATAAGCCATGGGACGTTAGTCTGCTTTCACAGTTTTCTCTTTAAAGATGGGCTCATGCAAGCAGCCTTTCGCAAACCTCAATTGGAAGAAAAATTCAGTGAAATCCAACTATTGCCAGATTTGTCGGCGCACACATTACAGCATCGAAGACAATATCAACCAGTTACAACGGTGCTCCGACGGGCAGGCATTAAATATAGATGGGGCTACCTGGCCAAATTGATCATCACTAGAGATAACCAGGCACATACAGTGTCCTCGCTGTCCCAAGGAATCGCCCTACTTGCACAATGGGGACTCCAACATGATAGCCAGTCAAGGCGAAACGGAGGGCCACAGCCCCTGAATGGTCTACCAAGGATCAACGTCCTAAGAGACAGAAAACGCAGCAAGTGCAGGATACACAAGGGCCCCATGCACTTCCTCCTTGATAATATGGCACCAATAATAAACAACCTTGCCTCCCTCCATTGAATCTCCTCGCTGATGCCAATAAGAAATTCATGAAAGAAAAAGAGGTCGATAAGCTAGGAATGGCTGCAGTTTAGGCCCAATTCACTGTATACTCTGATTTTGTTTGCACTTATATTGTTAGAGATTACTTCTGGGTTAATGTCTTTGTTAGGGCACGCAAGGCACATGTTAATTATTCCTAGCTCTAATGGAGAGAGATTAGAACGGTTACCAATATTGATGAAGCATTATACGGTTATTTATTGTTTTTTCTATTGATATGATGTTAGATCTTAATATAATTCTCAGGTTAACACATAACCCCCAGGTGGACTGAAATGAAAGAACACCAACAAGACTTGCTCTCTTTATACATGGAGTGGGGCCGGGAATCCCGGCTCACACTGCTCATACTCTAGCTTTAAAGGGACAGTTCACCCAAAAACATTCTCCCCTTTAAATTATTCCTAATGATCCTTTTTACCTGCTAGAGTGTATTAAACTGGTTGCAAGTAGCTCCTTTACTCATATTTCAGCATTTGAAATAGCTGATTTAGCTTGTGGTTTCCCAACCTATACTGAAAGTTTTGATACTGGCGTATACGCTATTGAATAGCCTAAGTAAACACAGCCAGCAGAATAGATTACACCCTCAGTGAGGGGCATGATAGTTAAGTAATAAAATGATAATTTTCCATTGTTCTCTCTATGTATTGAGCTTTGGCATTCCAGACAAATATAAGATAAGGAAGCAAGTCTGTGTACATAAAAGTGATAACATAATGAGATCTGATATTACCTGAAGCTCAACCCATTGTAATAGGCTGTGGTTTCAAAGCACAAAACCAGCTACTTCAGATACACAAATAAACCAGAAAATGCAATTTCTCAAATTTTTTACACTCTGCAGTTGGTATAACAAGTCATTTAAAATACATTTATGGAAAAACAATTTTACAGTGTACTGTCCCTTTAAGCTCCCCCCATATAGGTAGCCCACGCCAGGGTTCCAACTAGGTGGACTATTTCCACCTCACTTATCCTTTCAGCACCCACTGTTCTACCGTAACTTAGACGCCCCTTCCCACCCGCACCTATTCTCTCCCCCCCTCACCTTAAGATGCCTAATCGACTTTGAGTCCTCACCCACAATGTTAGAGGTCTTAATTCTCCCTTCAAGAAGAGCCTCTTGAACCGTGAACTTAAATTTCGCAATCCGGACTTACTTTTCCTACAGGAGACACACTGGCAGATAGGTGCCCCCCAGTATTTTCGCTCCTGTTCATACAGGGTCTTATAACACTCCCCCTTCACAAAAAAGGCTAGAGGCACTGCCATACTTCTGCATAGCAGAATTGCCTATGAACAGATACAAGTACTTAAGGACCCTCAGGCCACATACATCATCTTGGTTTGCAAACTGAACCATGTACCCCACACCTTGGTTTCCATATACCTTCCCAATTCGAGACAGCCTGCCTCCCTCAGAAAGATTCTCCATATTGTTGACAAATACAGACAAGGTAGGGTTCTACTGGCGGGCAACTTTAACATGACTTGGGACTCTAAGCTAGATCGTAACGCCGCAATTTCAGTTAAAAGTAATGCACAGGCTGCCCACACCTCTACACAGTTTAGGAACATAATGACTCATTACGGCTACTTTGATGTCTGGAGGTCCTTACACCCGAGAGAGAGACTACACTCACTACCCACAATCTCATAAAGTATATTCTCGACTGGACTACATCTTCTGCCAGGTAGGGACACTGGACTCGATCTCTCGCTCTGAGGTCTCACTCAACTCCTGGTAACAGCAGACTTATACCCCTCTAACAAGTCCCCATTCAGAACCAACTGGTGCCTTCCACGACACATTTTGGCAGATATCCCATTTCGGAAAGCATTGAGAAAAGACCTAAAGGACATACTTGAACGGAATGACAATGGACAGACTTCTGACGACATTCTGTGGGGGGGCTATCAAAGCGACGGTTAGAGGCCTTTTGTATTCGCAAGCAAAGTCACTTGAGAAAATTAGCTGGCGTTACCTTGGCGCAGGTCCACTATAAACTCAGGACTCTAGAATACACTAACAGAACTAGAAATACAGCAGATGTCTCAACTCAGATTTCGGTTGTCAGGGACTACATTAACTTTCTAGAGTTACGCTACACCCAACAGAATCTTACCAAACTAAAACAACTCTTCTACCATAAGGGTAATAGGGCAGACACTATACTAGCGAACAAACAAAGATAAATACAGCGCCGCGCGCATTCCACAAATTAGGCACAACAATACAGTACACAAGAAACCATCCCTAATAGGAGAGAGTTTTGCAGACTTTTACTCTAAACTATATAATATAGATTCTACAGAGAATCCACCACCTATCTCTACCCAGGATATCAGGTCCTACACTCGCGACCGAGCAACAAGATTTGCTCATAACCCCGTTCACATTATTGGAGGTCAAGCAGACAATAAAACGTCTAAAATCCTTTAAGGCCCCCGGGCCGTATGGATACTCTGCCCAATTCTATAAGTCATACAAACACGAGTTTTCTCTATTCTTGCTCAGGTTTTATAACCTGGCAGCAACAGAGGGCACCTTCAGGGAAGAGTTCCTAGAGGCTGCCATTGTCACTCTACCCAAACCGGACAAAGACCCCGCTCTCTGTTCCAGTTACAGACCGATATCCCTGATTAATGTTGATGTCAAAATCTATTCTAAAATACTGGCCAACCGCATTGGTAAGCTACTACCAGACCTGATCAACCCTGATCAAGTAGGATTCATCCTTAATAACGAGGGACCGGATAATACAAGGCACCTTATTAATATTGTGAGCGAGGCCACTAGGATGAACAAGCCTTTCTCCGTCATCTCCTTGGATGCCGAGAAGGTGTTCGACCGGGTTAGTTGGCCCTATTTATGGGAAACTCTTAGGACTTTTAACTTCCCTCCTGCTATTTGTACGGCCATCCAAGCTTTATACTCTTCCCTGACTGCCACTGTTAGGGGTTTAGGCTTCAATTCACCTCTTTCGTATCTCAAATGGTAACTGGCAGGGGTGTCCGCTTTCCCCCCTGCTGTTCGCTCTGGAGGTTGAACCATTGGCTGCACAGTTTAGACGAGTCGCTCCCGGACATCCGGTTATCATGCACTATGCCAAAAATTGCTTTGTTTGCGGACGATATCACAGTCTTCACGGCGGACACTGAAAAAGCTATCCCTAGATTGTTGGATGTTCTACAAAAATTTGGGGACCTCTCTTTTTATAAGCTTAATATACCCAAAACGGAAATATATTGGTGGGGATACCCACAAGCAGGGCCGCCACTAGAAATTTTGGGGCCCCTGACTTAACCATTGATCAGGGCCCCCCCCCCTCCTTTGACATGTGCAATTTTTGACCAAGTGACTAAAACGTATATGCACTTTATTCTTAAGTGTCTATTTAAACTTGGAAATGTTGTAAAGGTAGTAACATACACTGAAACACACACTCACACATAAGGATTCACATATAGACACTCTAGCAAACACGCAAAGAAACTCAGACACATTCACCCAAACAGACACTTAGCACTTGTTTACATTGACCTGACAAGTAATGAGGTAGACTACAGTTTTGTAAAAAAGGAGATTTAGAAAACAAAATATGGAGTTCTGATTATCTTTTTGTAAAGGAAGATGCCAACTAAATAATGACAACAGCATGCAGTGGCTGAAAGGAAGGGCCCTGAACTGCCTAATAATTTAAAGGTTAAATGGTAGATTGGTGACTTCCGGAAAGGTCTCATTAGTCTCAAAGTCTGTAGAAAGATGTGAATAATCAGTAGTAAGGTCAAAATGTCCTAAAAAGGAACAGACAATGGACACACACACACACACACACACACACACACAAACTCAAACTTGCACATACACCCAAGGAAACACCAACAGAGACAGCCTCAGAAAACACACAAAGACATACACACACACAGAGATACACCCACAGAAAACACAGAAAGACATACACACACCCTCACAGAGACACCCACAGAAAATACACACCCTCCCAGAGACCTACACAGAAAACACAGAAATACATACACAAACACCCTCACAGAGACATACACAAAAAACACAGACATACACACCCACCCTCACAGAGGCATCCAGAGAAAATACACAAAGACAAACACATGCCCACCCTCACAGAGACAACCATAGAAAAAGCTCAAAGACATATGCACACACCCTCACAGACATCCACAGAAAATGCACAAATACATACACACCCACACTCACAGAGATACCAACAGAAAAAAAAATACATACACACTCATAGAGACACAAACCAAAGCACAAAGACATAAACACAGACACCCACAGAAACACTCACAGGAGGAAACATTTATGCACCTTGCATCCCCTAAATCAACAGTGTGTGACATGCATGATAAAAAAAATGCAGAAATTAAGAGATCACTTTTTAAAGAATCATATTTGTAAATGTGCAATCAAAAATAATTCTGTGAATTCAAAATTGTACAATAATGATCTGGGTAGATGGCTAGATGAAGAAAATTACTTTTAAAAGGTTGACATATGTTTGTTTCATATTTTCCCCAACCAAGAGCACCACTTCAAATATAGCGTACAAATGTTCCCATATGTCAGCTGTACTTGTGGATTTTGAAAATGCTGTACTCTATATGGTCTTGGTGGAACCATAAGCTGTGGTACTCATACCATTAGATCTGGTTAAATGCAGGTTTTAAGCTTGTTGGTATGCATTTCAAAATTAAGTCAGCTGTAGAGTAAACTGAACAGTTTTAAGTTAACCTGTCTCATTTCCAACACTGAGCAATCTAAGTCTGAGAGTATAACATGTTATGCAGATGTAAAAATCTTAGATAAAATGCCTCCTTGTATCTGGAAAGTCCTTGCATAAAGGGGCAGTAAACTGGAATGTAATATATATCATTTGTGTATTGAGGAGGAAACATTTCTGCATGGTTTTAAATATAGAATTTCTACAGCATTGTCAAATAATCATAAATACACTGCTGCTAAAAAAAATGTGTTTTTATGGACCCCTGGCCCCACCATACAACTACTACCACACTAAAGTTACAATCTTAAATTGCACAAAGAAATAAAAAACATTTGCTAAGTAATTCCTACCTCCTCTGCAAATGAAAGTGATCAGCCGTTCTGACTCAGGCACACACTCTACAAACAAAGTGCCAAGTCTGTCTTACACTGTGCATAGCGGTTTAGTGCACACTCAGAAATCCTCTCAAATGCTAATACTTTACTCCTTGTAATAACATTTCCCATGTTCAATTAGTACTCTGCTGTAGTACCCACTGGTGGCTGCCACACAAAAAAAAAAAAAAAATGTTTTTTTTTTTTTAGTTCTTGCCTCATGGGGCCCCCCTAGCCCATTGGGCCCCTGACAGGAGTCACCCCTGTCACCCCCTGATGGCGGCCCTGCCCACAAGAATACATCCTTAACTTAAAGGATCAATTCAAATTTAAGTGGACAACTGATAAGGTCTCCCACTTGGGTGTGAGGATATCCAACAGTGCAACACAAATGGTCAAAGACAACTATCTTCCCTTACTTGCGCAACTTAAAAAACTCATGGGACCATAAGTCCATTTCATGGATGGGTCGCATAGCCTCCCTTAAGATGTCTTTTCTCCCCAAACTTACCTATCTATTTTGTTGTCTACCAATTAGAGTACCAATGCACCTCCTGTCACAATTTCAGAGTGAGATAACTAAATTCATCTGGCAGGGTAAAACCCCCCGAATCGCACACAAAACCTTGCAACTCCCCATTCATCTGGGAGGCCTTGCTTCTCCCTCAGTTGTAAAATACTATGAGGGTGCTATGTTCACACACATTTCTCAGTGGGGGGTAACCCAATCTGGTGACATGTGGAGAGAAATCGAGCAGGCTTCTCTGCCCTCTCATATTATTCTCCAAGATGTAATGTGGACCCCTCAGCATAGTAGACGGTCTCTAGGTATTTGCAATCTGGTCTCAAGGTATCTGCTATTCTGGAGTGCTTATAGGTCTGGAACAAAATTCATCATAGACCACTAATTGCCCCTCACCCCTCCCCAATTACCTCAGTAGCGTGTTTGTTCACTGGATTGGTGGAATGCTTGGGGCTGCCTAGGAATTAAGAGAGTCTCAGACTTTTGGTCCAATACTCAGCCGGATGGTTTCATAGAGCCAGCACACTTGGAATCACATGCGTCCATCCCTCCAGTTCTCCTCTTTGAACTAATTAGGGTTAAAAGCTTCTTGAGAAGTTGGGGTTTCTCCCCTTCTCGTCCCTGCACCCCTTGGGAGTCCATTTGGCAGGGGGGGACGTAAGCTTGTTAGACCACGAACAACTCACTACAACCTGCTTGAGGGCACAATTCCACCCAAACCTGCTTCACATCTGACTAGATGGAACAGCTCCATCCACATTCCTGCTGACAAAAAAAAACCTTGCATTGTATCACAATGTTTGAAACTTACTACAAAGTCATCTCTTACTGGTATTTAGTCCCCACCCAACTAGCTAAAATGTTCCCAGGAATGTCGCCTCTCTGCTGGAGAGGCTGTGGTCTTCAGGGAAATCTGCTACATATATTTGGTGGGAATGCCCTAGAATCAAATCCCTATAGGCTTTCGGCATTAAGGTGCCTAGCGGTTCGGCCCTCGCCCTCCTTCATCTGGGCTTCCACAACCTGTCTAAACATCAAGGATTGCTTGGGGTGTATCTAATGTCTGCTATCAAATCCAATATAGCCAGGTCCTGGAAAAGAGAACTCCCCCCCTCATGGGAGGATATTGTGAATACAATGGCCTTTCTGTATACTATGGAGTAACCCATATATCTTGACTTAAACAAACTAGACCTGTTTGAAATGACCTGGACTGACTGGAAAAATAAGTATGAAACCCTGTGTCGCCCGTCTGCCACGACACAAGATACCTCATCCACAACCTAATAGAGGTCTCCCTTTCCATTGTCACTATCTTGTGGGAAGCCCACCCATCATATGGTGTGAGCCGAGTAATTAAGCATAACACATCTGTTATACCCCCCTACCCCCCCTCCCTCAATATGCACCTCCCCCCTCCCTCCCCCTCATTAACGCACCGTCTACACAAGCCTTGAAGTGTGGTGCTGAGAACTAAAAGATCTTTTCATCGCTAACCAACACATAACTTTATGTAGCTGGAGAACATTTTGACTAGTCTTTCTCTTTTTATGGTATTATGCATATTTTTCTGTAGGGCCGTTGGCCCAGCGATTTTATAAGTTTGTAATTGTGAAAGGAGTCCTGCGAGTCCCCATTTGTTCCCTTTCATTTTTCAATAAAAATAAAAATTGCATTTTAAAAAAATAAATTATTCCAATCAGTTTACTGGTAACTCAGATAAAAGTTGCTTCTCCAGGGGTTTTATAGAGTTTGTTACTATGAGTCTTTCTTTGGCAGGTCAAAGACGGTTGAAGCTGGAGTTTGCCTGTTGGAATCTTCAGTCTCTCTTTTTTTTTCTTCAGTTGCTCTTTGCATGGAGGTGTCACATTTCATATTTTTGTCCTTGGTTGCTATTCCGTTTGCTACCTTCCATATGAGTTCTCTTCAGCTTTGTATCTTTTTTTCCAATGATACTGGGACCTTTCTCAGTTGTCTGAGGTCTCATTTACATTCCAGAATAAGTCTGTTTCTGTCTTGGTAGATTAGCTATTAGCTGTTTATGCAGGGGGCTTATTTTGTCTGTAATCTCTACAGATGCAATTTTTTTTTCGAGGATAGAGGGCCATCTTGGGGTCTCAAAAGGTATAAGGAGTTTGGTTTCCCTATGAGGCGAGATTACCTGTTGATGTTTTTAAACTCTGTGCAATATTAAGGGCCCTTCAGAGTTGGCCTCTATTGTAAGGGAATTTTTTTTCTCTGTTTCAGATTATATTTCATTACATCTGTAGCTTATGTCAATTATCAGGGGGGAACTTACAGTTTCCTAGTTATGAGGACTGGATCTCTCTATTTCTTTCATGGGCATAAGCTTATTGATGTCTGATTTTTGCTGTTCATGCTTCAGGACTGTATAACTGGCAAGCAGTGTTTTTTTTCCTCAGTCTTCAGTTCTTCTGTCTGGAAGAGTTGTCTCTTCATCTGATTATGTTCTATCAGATAATAGATCTTTGAGGTCACTCAGACGATTCTGATGGCTTCCCAGTTGATTCTCAAGTTTTCCAGGTACTGTGTAAAAACGGTTTGTGGATGTTCTGGTAGTTCAGTGATCATTCTGGCTAGCATATTTTTTATTCCACCACTAGTCTTTTATTCCTGGGTAATTGCCAAGATTTAGCAGGAAGAGTTTTGGTCCAGCTTGTTTCTGCAGTATTTGGTATACAGATCTGGTTCTGTTATCCAGTTTCTTTCCTTGGCTGCTTAGTTTACATCCAGACTTTCTATTTAAATGTCCTTCTTTATACCTGGATTTTAGTTCTCTTGGCTTGATGGCCGGTGATAGCATCGGAAACCCTTTAAAATATTTGTTCGGTTATTGAGATTCTTATACAGACTTGTACGTCTGTGACTAGGGGAATTGTTGTTTAAATGTCTGGAAGGTCTTAATTTCTTGGCATTCTTTTTGAATTCCCAGTTTTCTTGCTCTTTTTACAGGATGGTTTGGATAAGGGTTTATCCGCCAGTTCTTTTGAAGGGACAGTTTTTTTTTTTTTATCCTTTTTAGTTATATTCCGTAAGGAGATTGCTAATCTTTCGGACATTTATAGTCCTAGCCTGTCCTAGAATTAAAGGGATACTAAACCCAAATTTTTTCAATAATGATTCAGATAGAGCATGCAATTTTAAGAAATTTTCTAATTTACTACTATTTTTTTTCTTCATTCTCTTGCTATCTTTATTTAAAAAACGAGAAATGTAAAGCTTAGAAGTCAGTCCATTTTGGGTTCAGCACCCTGGATAGCGCTTATTGGAGGCTACATTTAGCCACCAATAAGCAAGCGCAACCTAGGTACGGAACCAAAAATGGGCCGTCTACTAAGCTTTACATTCCTGCTTTTTAAATAAAGATAGCAAGAGAATGAAGAAAAATTTATGATAGTAGGAGTAAATTAGAATGTTGCTTAAAATTGCATGCTCTATCTGAATTATTTAAAAAAAAAGTGGGTTTAGTATCTGAGTTTTTCCTGCTTGGAACTTTTATTTGGTCTTGAGGATTTTGCAGGTTCCTCTTTTTGGGCCTATGCATTAGATGGATATTAAACTTATTTCTGGAAGTTTTGTTTCATTTAGCTATTTCCTCTGTTAGTATGATTTCTACTCTTTATTGTGTTCCTCCTTTTCTTATTTTTCTTTAGGATACGGATATGTTTTCTGACTATGTAATTTGGGACATTGTTGTTCCTTCTTTATTATTCAGAGTAGTCTCTACATGTTTTGGATTCTGTTAGAGCTACATAGCGTTGTTTTGACTCTACTTAGGTTTTCAGGCAAACATTTAGTTTGTTCCTTTTGCTGGTTCTAGGAAGTTCAGAAAATGTGTGCTGTTTCTTTGGCTTCTTGGTTGAAGCTTTTGATTCATAGTTTACTTAGAGGCAGGTCAGCCTCCACTCAGATGGCTTTCTGCTCATTTTTTTCTGACCAGTTGCCATTTGTGTTTTTAGAATGTTTTATCCTTGGACCAATTTTGTGCTAGTAAGCTATTTGGTCTTTTTTGCATATTTTTTTTTCTACCATGTCAGTGTTCTTGCTTTGTAATGACGCAGCCTTTGGTAGGGTATCCTTCAGGCAGTTCTCTTAGGTTGATTTTCTATTACTCGTGGACTTCACAGCTTGGGTATTAATGCCCAGGAGTAATGGATCATGGACTCTCACCATCTTTTTGAAAGAAAACAATTTATGCTTTCCAGATAAATTAATTTCTTTCATGATAAGTCTACGAGAGCCCAGCCTGTTTTTGTTTTGTTTTTTTTCCCCTGCTCCTATTTTGTTGAGGCTTATTACTTTTTCCTTTTTTGTGCTCAACTATACGTTAGACTAAGGTACTGGTGAGGGGGGGGGGGTTTATAGAGTTCTTGATGTTTGGGAATCTTTGCCTCCTCCTAGTGGTAGGGAAGAGTAATTCCTAGGAGTAATGGATCAAGGACTCTCACCACCATGAAAGAAATGTATTTATCAAGTAACCATAAATTATTTTATATATTATAGCCCTTTCCAGTCAAATACCTTGCCATATACCATATCTCTTATTTATATGAATTATTTTTTTATCAGAAAGTGTATATATGAGTGTAATAGTTCAGTTTATTTTATGTGTTTGAACATTTTCTTTTTAACCCTTACACTTTACGCTAGGTCTCCAGGAGCGCTAATCTGTTGAGCACCGCCATTTACTTTCATCTTATAATATGCATGCACTTAGCACGGTTGTGATATTGCTTATCGTGTCCCGTGCTAACATCACTTGTAATCGAACCTATAGACAATTAATATTAACAATAATCTTTCATCATAGGCTTCAAACAATTAATAGAACATATTTTTCAATGTTAAAAGAACATAGAACGCCTTTATGACTAAAATCCAGGTAAGTAAAATTGCTGGGTTTTGAACAGCTGTACCCAAAACAAGACACCTAGAACTAGGACTACTACTGCTTTCAGTATAATGCTGGTTTTCACTACAAGTGTCGCACTACTCTAAGAATGATAATCTAACAATATTAATCTAAATCAACAACATGTATAAAATATATAGTATAAGGTGTACACTGATACGATAAAATATCACACTGAAAAATAATAATAGTATTGGCAAAGAGCCACTATTTTCTTATGAGCAAGGTTTGCAATAACGTTTATACAAATGTTTTATGTTAGACCCGATGAGGCAAGCGGTTCCAAAGAGTAACAGACGCAGAAAAAAAGATTGGAATGAAGTGGAAAAGAGTATTAAGAAATGATGAATCCAAGTTTGACATTTTGGGGTCCAATTGTCGACAATGTGTGAGAAAAAGAGTTACAGAGAGAAGGAAAAATTAGTGCTTGCGGCCTTCAGTGAAACATGGTGGAGGGACTGCCCTTTTAAGGGCAATGTTCAGCCAAATTACCTTTTCAGGGCAATTTTTATAGTAGTTTTATTTAGACAGTGGTGTAGATTTTATTTTGTTTTGAAAAAGAGCTGACACTTTAGGACAATTACATACAAAAGGCCCTTTTAAGGGCTATTGCTGTAGTTTAATGTTAGTATAGGTTTTTTTTTTATTTTAGGGTGCTTTTTCAAGTGGGGTTTTAAAATAGGCATTATTTTTGGTAATTTGTTGTTTTCTGTAATGGTAGTTTTTTTGTTTTTTTTTGTAAAGGTAGTTTTTTTAGAATAAGGTAAGTTTATACCCAATGAGTAGTTTAGCACAGGGAATATCCCGTCAAGTAGATCCACAAACAGCAAAGAATTTAGCTGGTATGGAATTAGAATAATGTCCAAACGTTTATGTCTAAAATTAAAAAGAAACGCACATATATTGTGTAGCATGGCCACAAATTGATTAAATCACATTAATAATGGGTAATACTCCCATATTGTAACAGGGGAAGAACAATTGCTGGTGCCATGGCATTGGGGCCCAGAGTCAGAGAAGCTAAATAAAGCAACTTGGAAAAAAAAGACAAATTGTAAGATTTTTTTTCAAATTTATGCCATGTCGCTATGTTTAACAGTTAGGTGGTGCGCATAAAATATATCAAATTAGCCGAGTCTGAGCAGGTCATAGCCGTGAGTTTCCTCTGCTGTGCTGGGCGGAGGGGCTTGCCTTGCTTTTAGTGCTCTCTAGGAGTTCCTACTTTGGCCTGAAGTGGAAAGCTGAAGCACGTAGGCTGCATGTGAAGAGTGGAAGAAACTGCTGCTGCTTGCTTAGGGATGGGACTGCTCACAGTGACAGGCAGGTAGGTGATAGTGTTCTCACATTCACAGGCTTTTCAGGTTTTACACGTTTTCGGCGGCAACATTTAAGAGGTGGTGACCTTTTTAGCACCAAAAGTTCTTGTCATGATTATTTATTTACTCCTTGAGACAATTTTGTGCGTGAATACTTTTCAGCAGCAGGACAGGTTTGCAAAACTACTATACTACTCATCTCTCCTTGGGTTATCACTTTGGATAATAAGGCGACTGTAAATCATTTGCCTAATAAATCTGCTATTTTGTTCAGTATTGTTCAGCTTTTAATAGCATTATAGTTGCTGGGTCTGGGAAGGCTATTATATTTATTAAGGTGTTATGGTATGCTTATGCACTGCCATTACCTTTTTGTTTTTCAACTAGGCAGCACATGACACTGGCTGCTGGCATGCTTTGGAAGGGGGGGGCAGAAAATATATAATCTTGCACCAGGGCCTTTGTTCATGAGGTCCACCACTGTACTGTACACGTTCTATTGAAAAGGTATTCTGTATTATTAAGGGTTAAATGTAGCCACCAGTCAGCAAGCGATACCCAGGTGCTGAACAAAAAATGGGCTGGCTCCTAAGCTTACATTCCTGCTTTTTGGAATAAAGATACTAAGAGAACAAAGAAAAATTGATAATAGGACAGCAATTTTAAGCAACTTTCAAATTTACTACCGTTTCTATGAAATAAGCTGAAACCTTCCTCTTACTCTTTCCATACCCACCCTAGCCTGCCTTTCCGCCTCTCCCTAATTCCAAATACACAAAAAAGAGTAAATTGGAGAAAGAAACAGTCATCTTGTTTATTTTACAAAGAATTGTGATTGCTGATCTAGACCAGTAAACCTAAACAAAGACTTGAGGAAAAAGTAGACAGGAAATGTGTGGAAGTTCATAAATTGTGGACTAGCTGGGCTTACTTTTCTTGCAGTCCTTCAAATTCCATGATCTTCTTCAGGAAGCTCCATACTTTGCAGCGGGACTTTGATTCTGAGCTAGGAATCTTCACTTCAATCTTTAAATCAAAATGCTGCATTTTAAATTGGTCTTCTGAGAGGTATCTGGTTGGTTTGGGCTTAGCATATTTATACTATATAATTCCTACTTCATGCATGAAAAGTAGAAACATAGATGAAGTTGCTGTATGTTTTTTTTATTGAGGTAATTATAGGTAATGACAATACAGATAAATAAATGGCATTCCATGTACAACACCATTCAAACATCTACAAAAACTTAAACATCTTATATGTTGACACATCCCATTATCTATCTGTATTGTACATATATACATAAACAAAGGATAAAAGGTAACCTCACGGTTTCAATTTATAACAAAATACTTCATCAAGTTTCGATGATTATAAACTTTAATACCTCCCACAAGGCAGAAGTAGATCCCTAGGAACTAATCGACCTGAAACAGCATTCTACGTCTGCTGTCTCCTTCATATGTTACTTCTATCTAATACTATTAATATAGTGAAAAGAAGGGAAAAAACAGAACAATTAATCCTCTAATCTCTGTCCTTATAACCTTCCTAGACCCCTGTAGTAATTTTTTGAGTGCAATTCCTTCTCAATCAATACCAGACTTTTATAAAACAGGGCTTCCTAACCCTGTCTTATATTGTCGTTCCTGCTTGATGCCTCTCCCCTCCTGCAGAGCTCCATCAGAGCCATTCGTTTCTCAGCCTACTTTCCATTATATATTGAGTATTTTCGTACCTTGAAATTAGTTCCTTTTGTGTTTCCCTATCTAATTTTCTAATCCAGTATTTCCATTTTTCAAAAACCTTTCAACATTATTCTCCAAGTTGAACCATCTATAATTTTGCTCTATCAAGAATTGCTTCTGGACCACGTTTTTTAATTCTTTAAGGGTAGGTGCCCATATACTTTTCCATCCTTCTAAAATCAAGTTCCTGCTCAATACAATTATCAGAATAACAAAAGTTCTACACTTTTAAGTGTAAGAAAATAACTTGTCCTGCTTGAGGAAGCATTTGGACATTACACATTTTATCAGCCCAATAAAATACCATTCTACAGAATGTTTGTAACTTCGGGCAAGCCCATAAACAATGGATTAGGTTTGCTTTCCCCAACCTACATTTTCCACATCTGTGTTCCTTTTGGCTATTCCCCCATTTAGTCACCATCTTTGGCGTGATGTGTCATCCAAATTATTTTAGCGTATTGTTCCCGCATTGTCATTGAAAGAGAAGCTTCCTCTACCTTTTTTTATGCTCTGTAGAACTATCTGCACTGAGAGATTAGGAAATTGCATGTCTCTCCACTTTACTACAATCCTCTCCAATATATTCTCATAATTTATATTATTTATAATTTTATATATTAAGGAGATTGAAAATATTCCTCTTTTATATGCATTCAGGACTGGTACGAGTGGGGGGTAGTCCAATGTTTTCCCATGTGATCTAATGAGTTTCATGCAATAATCTCTTACTTGCAAGTACGCATAATATTGTTCCTGTTTAAAATGAAAATGCCTTTGCATAGCTACAAAATCTAAGCCTTTGGGTGTTTCTTGGTCCCTATTTACTAGTTGTATCATGTTAATTAGCCCAAGTTCTTTCCATACCGTGCCTACATTAGACCAATATCCCAATTGAAAATCCTGATTTCCCTTAATAGGGAGAAAATGTGACATGTTACATTTTTTTTTGTGCAAATTATATGCCATGCTATTATTGGGTCCAGCAGATCTATTCTCTTAATATACACCGGGAGACTTTTAATTTCCAAAGGAACAGTATTTTTCCAATATAGGGATTTAACTAGTGAGGATTCGAGCTCTAATATACTACTAATATAGTGAAATGTCCTATCTCCAATAATCAATCTATAGCAATCTTCCCAACTGCCACTAAATTATAAAGAGGGATATTTGGTAGGGCCAAGCCCATGTATTTTCTTTGAAGCTTTAGCTTCTCCTGGCTTAATCTTACTTTCTTAGTCCCCCATAAATATCTTTTAGTAGACACATTTGATTTTCTTTATTTCGTTTTTTTTTAATTAACAGTGGAATATTTAGAAAAACATGCAGTAAGCGTGGTAGCGCTATCATTTTTAATAAATGTATTTTACCATACAGCGAGAGTGTGAGAGTTTCCCAATGTTTAAGTGTTTCTGAGAATTTCCTAACGGCTTCTCTTATATTTAAAGAATATAACTCATTTGGATCTGCCGAGAATTTAAGCCCTAGGTAAACTAATGCATGCTTTACTTCTTTAAATGTGTGCATATCTGATTCTTGTTTCCTATGAATCCATAAAACTTCTGACTTATTTGTGTTGATTTTGTAACCAGAAAAGGACCTATACATTTCCACAGTTTGGCAAATTTTGTTTAAAATGTACTGTTGATTGTCTCGTAAAAATCAACAAATAATCTGCATATACTGCTAATTTAATATATTTCCCCTATATTGTTATTCCTGGGATATTTAAATCTTAATGTTGTCAATAATGGTTCTAAAGCTAAATTAAAAAATTAGAGGTGAAAGCGGGCACCCTTGTCGTGTTCCTCTCAGTAGTGGGAAGCATATTGTTTTATGCTTATTTATGACTAACATTGCCTGAGATTTCCTATATAATAATTCTATCATGTTATAGCAATTTCCTGAAAAGCCAAATGTAGTTAATGTGGTAAATATATGATCCAATATGATTGAGTCAAAAGCTTTATTATAAAGCTTTTGACTCAATCATATGGGATCATAGATTTACCACAATCTGAGGAAATTATATTTAACAGTTGCGGACGCCTGGTATAATAAAAAATGTAACAAGGAAAATAGTAAGGATGACTTATCGGTAATAGCGTTAGATGCACCAAAATGAAACTGACAGCCTGCAAAAAGGAAATATACTGATAAACCTGAATCATGGCAAATATAAGTACAAACATTATATTTAGAACTTTACATTTTAAAGTGCCAAACCATAGCTGAGAGTGTCTTAATAAAGGAAAACATACTTACTAAAAGACATTTATCTACATAAAGTTGCTAGCCAAACCAGTACTGAAACGAGAATCAGCAGAGGTAATGGTATATAAGAGTATATCGTCGACCTGAAAAGGGAGGTAGGAGATGAATCTCTACGACCGATAACAGAGAACCTATGAAATAGATCCCCGTTAGGATGACCATTGCATTCAATAGGTAATACTCTCTTCACATCCCTCTGTCATTCATTGCACTCTGAGAGGAACCAGGCTTCAGCATGCTGAGAAGCGCATATCAACGTAGAAATCTAGCACAAACTTACTTCACCACCTCCATAGGAGGCAAAGTTTGTAAAAACTGAATTGTGGGTGTGGTGGGGGGTGTATTTATAGGCATTTTGAGGTTTGGGAAACTTTACCCCTCCTGGTAGGAATGTATATCCCATACGTCACTAGTTCATGGACTCTTGCCAATTACATGAAAGAAATCCTTTTTAATTACAACTGGGGATTATGCACCCAGTTATCCCATATCAGCCCATGTGTATAATAAGGGGGCAAAGAATGGGTTCAGAGTCAATACACAGTTCACAAGGCGTCACTAATTATCTTTGCCTCCTTTATGCGTCCAGTCTGAGCATCTGTTCTGCCTGTATCCCCCTTCAGCAGCGTTCCTGCCCTGCTGCTTCCACTTGGTTCTTTTTGCTTGACCATGGATTCACACAGCCCCTGTCCGGGACCAGCCCGGCGTCTACTGCTATGCAGAGCTTGTGTGCTTGTTGATGCGGCTTGTAGCGCCCAAGTACAGCCCTGGCGTCTCTCGACCTCAGCGTCTCTCGACCTCAGCGTCTCCGAGGGAGTTCCCACTATAGTTGTTGCTTTGTACCGTGACCCCTGTATTACCCACTCATGTCTTCAACTTGGGTATTCTGCCACGGCTTTGTTTTGCTGGCGTTGTGTCTCAGCGGTATTGTTCTCCCGCCTAGAGAAAGCAGGCCTAACCTCGGGAGCCTGGCTGGTTCACCACAGGCGTGTCACAGCACGTCCGCTCACGTAGCTACATCCACCAGAAATCTGCTGTATGTTTTAAATAAAATTCTTCACATATTTTGCAATATTCTGGAGTGCAACTTCACCTATGTTTCAAACATCTTTGTTAACACTAGTGTTTCCTCCAGAAGGGTGTTTACAGCATTGTAGACTGCAGGATCTCTACAATTCAAGAACAATATAGGTTTATTTTCCCTCCAAGTTAAGAGATTCATATGCTATTGTTTCTGATTTTGACTTTTATCCGCTAATGGTTTCTTCTTTAACTCCACAGTGTTCACTGATTTTTATAACTTGTACTACATATGTTTTTTGATGTAATCTGTTTTTGTTTTGTTTTTTGTTTCTAATTCATTTAATTAGTCTTGGATCTGTTCTGCCTTTTCCTGTACTCCAGTTTTCTCTACTATGACCTTCACCAGTTGTATGGTCATCTTGGCTTAATTAAATGGTGCTTTTCTCAACCTTCCCTTTTCCATCACTCTATCTTTGATGTCCTGGTCAATAAATGTATAGCTTGTGGTGTCTTTAATGGACACTTCTTTCTTCTTGTGTTTAGACTTGCTGACTGTCAACACATCATTACTGTTGGAGATTTCAAAATCTAAAGTTGAAATAAACTTACTTACAAATTGATATTTTTCATATAATTTAGTCCTCTTACATTTGGCAATAGAAAGCTGCTCACTGTCCAAATTAATGTCACTTTTGTTGTTCTAAATGCTCAATGCTATAAAATTCATAGTTTTTCTGCCATTACATTGCTTTTACCAAACTGCTGCCTGGACTTACACATCCACGAGTAATTCAAAGAACACTGCATCTGCATTCCTCAAGGAGACTCGGAACTCCTCCATCTTGGCACATACCCGAGGCCTACCACGGAGCTTCGCAACTACAAGAGCTGGGTGCTACAGATGCGGGGGGTGAGCGGACCACTTTACAAGATCCCTAACCAGCTCCTAGTGATCCTGCATCACACAACTAAGCTCAAGCTGACCAGCAGAATGGCAGGCTACACTGATTGACCGCAAATAAAGGCCCAGGATGTCAGCCTATTACCATGTTGCACCGCCATTCACATAAAGAGGCCCTCAGGTACATTTAACCCTCATCACCCAGCATGTATGCATACTTCTATACAAGTCTGCAAATGATAACTGCAAATTGGTGACTATAATGGAGTAGTTTATACCACCTCCTGTACTATTGTTTCTACTATGCTATGCCGTATATAAACCACCTGAATACACAACCTGAAATAAAGTGCAGTGATCTCTCTAATAAAACGTCTGCAAATAAATAACCAACGCCTCCTCAGATATACCATCTCATACAGGATATTGAATTTATATCAGGTTCTAACACAGATTCCAGATTATTCTTGCTCCTCATCCCCTATTTGGAGTAAACCTTTTTATTATCATCATTACTGCAAGTACTTACCCAATACACTTTGTCACAATGGCTTCTAAAAAGCACCCCAAATGGGATAAACAGCCTAAGTCACACTCTACTCCTTCAGTATCCATAAGCTCCTTCTTTCAACCTACTGACAACACGCTCCAAGCAGCTTCTGATAGCCAGATAGCTCCTGATACAGAACAAGTAATGTCTCAAACCACACTGCTTTCTTTAGAGTATATGGCTCAACTCAAACAAGATATTGCTAAATTGCCAAGAAAACAGGACTTTGACTCCCTCAAATCCCTCATTACTTTTGGACTATCAAATATGTGTAAAGATATAAGAGATTTGGTGAACAGAATTGAAGAAGTGGAAGAAACACAAGACACCTTTAAAGGGACACTGTACCCAAATTTTTTCTTTTGTGATTCAGATAGAGCATGCAATTTTAAGCAACTTTCTAATTTACTCCTATTTTCAAATGCTCTTTAATCTCTTGGTATCTTTATTTGAAATGCAAGAATGTAAGTTTAGATGCCGGCCCATTTTTGGTGAACAACCTAGGTTGTCCTTGCTGATTGGTGGATAAATGCATCCACCAATCAAAAACTGCTGTCCAGATTACTGAACCTAGAAAAAAAGCTTAGATGCCTTCTTTTTCATATAAAGATAGCAAGAGAACGAAGAAAAATTGATAATAGGAGTAAATTAGAAAGTTGCTTAAAATTGCATGCTCTATCTGAATCACAAAAGAAAAATTTTGGGTACAGTGTCCCTTTAATGACATGATGGGTTCAATCTCCACACACGTTAACACAAATCCAAAATAGACTTGCTACAAGAAAAAATAGAAGACCTAGAGAATAGGTGCAGAAGGAGAAACCTCTGTATCAGGGGTATCCCCAAACACGTTAAAGCAGTTGAGCTACTGCCCTATCTCCAGGGACTACTCCAACATATCAAAGAGGTCCTGCAAGCCCCATCTGTTCAAATAGAGAGAGCACATAGGGCACTAAGACCCCCCTCCTCCTAACATACCCCCCAGGGACGTTATTATAACATTTCTCAATTTATCTGGACCTCTGCCCTAGTACCACCCCGAAAAGACGAGAAACACACTTCATCGCTACCATTATACAGGAAAGCCACATTAAATACTGTTGGGGCTTTCCCTTTAGCCTGATCATATCACACAAAGGAAACACCCTTATCTACAAAGGCCCACAAGATTTGGATAAACTCTCGAAAAGGACTGGGCATCCCACTGAAACTACCGGGCCCACCAACAACTTCAACTGAAAACCTAACCTTCACTCTCAAAAGCAATAACATTTCCACTATAAGATCCCCATGGTAGAAAGTCCAAAACAAAAAAAAGGAAGGACAGACCCAGCCTTACTACACCTCCTATCATGGAGGATACCTGAACCTGATATAACCACACTACTTCACACCTGAGAGACAGAGCTTCTTGTATGTATTACTATACAAACTAACATCACCCACATCCTTAAATGATATGTATTATTATTACTACAATCTGACAATGTGTACAGTTACCACATGATATAACTTTCTATTGCATAGGACATATGTTACTTTCATAAACTACACTTAGCATTACTTAACTTTACCTGAGGTTATCCCTCCGGCCTTCAAAAGAACATGTATATCCTAATAACAGAATATATATGTATTCTTAGCCTAGTAGTTACTACGTTTTATTACTACTGTTATTGTTTTATTTTAAGATTTTTATTGAAGTTCTTAAGCATACATAGTAAAGAAAAAGGATATTGCATACAAGTTATTCAAATATAGTTATACAAGTATAGTCAGGTACAAAATGAAACTTGATTTAAAACAATCTAGGTCATGACATAAAATTTTATATGAAACCTCAGATTTTTCCTTTTAAATATACCTTATGTTTACTACAAATGGGGCCACTCTTGGACGCCTGACTACCTGTAAAAAATAGTTATTAGAAGGTAGGAAATAATAGGCCACTTATGGGCCTTTATATAATTCAATGTGAAAAAAATATATATATAACAAATAGATATATAGAAATAAACAAATAGATCGGCTGATGACATACTGCCAGATATACAAAAAACATTGATGATCTAATATGATGTATAGAGAATATGTGAAGAAGTGATGGGGGTCTACTAGAGTGCTAGTGGAACCAACACATAGAAACTCTAAGACATGGTCCTCAGATAGCGTGAGGGATGTATACATCTTTATAGGTATATTTTCTATTAAAAAAGAGCAAAGAACATAGTATACTATTATTAAAAACTATGTATCACTTATCCCATATTAATACATAAACCATATAACAGTAACTGAAGAGAATTAACATTGCCCCCTGACATCCTTTTAAGATTGAACTAACGAATATCCAAACTAGCTATTAAGGTGGCATTATAGAGAGGTACTTTGTCAGACCTAATTCCTAGCAACTGCAATTAAGTGAGAGGAGTCTAAAGGGCACGTGATGGGTTAATAAAGCCATCCTATTGAACTAGAAATATAGCTAAGCTAGCTAGACACTATAAAAATCTTATCAGGAGCAGATTAAACAACAAGGCTAAATAATAGCTGGGTAAGGTTAAAAAGCTCTAGCTATGAGATCCCAAATTGTCACTGCAGAAGAGGACCATGTTCCATAAGGGGAAGTTCTATAGTCATAGGGGCCGAATTATCAAGCTCCGAATGGGGGCGGCATTGCACCAGCAGTTCACAAGAACTGCTGGTGCAATGATAAATGCCGACAGCATTTATCAATGTGCAGCGGACATGATACGTTACATCGTATCATGTCCGCTCGCACTATAATAAATCTACCCCTTAATCTTCTATATGAGGAAGAATAAATTAATCAGATAGCATCTATATAAGAGTGGCATCTTGCTTTATTAAAATTAAATAAAGTTAGGGATCTCTTAAGCGTCATAAGTAACTTTCTCCTATCAAGAAAACTCAGTCATAACCAGTTTAACAGAGGTAGGTTCTCATAATGGCAAACCTATGTAAAATAATCTCTACTACCTGCTTACAGAAGTAAATAAATAGGAATAGCAGATCTGTATTAGGTAATAAACCAATTTCTGTCTCCATTCAATTCATGTTAACATTTCAGACCTGCAAGTCCTCATTCACTACATAAGTTGAACGGAGCAAATTACACTAGATCCATAGGTTACACATTGAAATCTCCTCTTCGCTGTAGCTAATAGTGCAGGATGCATGGGGGGGAAAAAAAAGAGACCTTTTGTTTTGACTTGAATGTCAAATTAAATACTATAAAAAGTTGCTACTGTTACTTGGGGGTTAGTAAAACTATCGTTAGTAGTTTGCCCTTTCATAAATCGTAAAACTAGGATTGGAATGAGCTCTATTACTAAATATAAAGAAGGTAATACAGAAAACAAATATAAATATTGTTGTCTTGCAAAGGATCTGATACTTTCTACCAAAGTAATGAAATAAATGTGTTTACAGCTATCTGTTCTATATCTACAGTATGAAGAACAGTAGTTTCTTTAAGCAACTTTTTAATTTCCATTAAGCCTTCCAACGCTGGAGTAGAACACATAAAACTTCTCTACAACACCATGAGAGTTAGTTACCCCACTCCAGATCTTTTAATTATTTGCGGTATTAGGAGGTCTAGTTGCATTGCAGGGTCAGGCTGATCAGTTCCGAACTGCTGCTCACGCATTTGAGGACTCTGCACAATAAATACCCCAAGAATCTGGAGATGTCGCCATACCCTGCTACAACTACTTGGCTGGGAAGGGTGCTGGAGGGGATGACTCCTTTGACCGTCGAGAATGGCCCGTGCCCAGCTGCACTCAATGGCTTGATCAAGCACCCGGATTTTCATACAGTTTTCTCCACACTGCAATGTAATGCAGAACTTGATGACATCTCTCCCACAATGCCATCCACTTTTGCATCCGAGGACATAATGTGGGCCACAATTATACCACTAGCCGGATCGCATATGATCTCATCATGCCTCTTCTACCACTGTTATTTATAACATTTACTTAAAGGTCCCAAAAGTTGCTGGACCTCTGTGTTAAATGTTTTTTTTTTTTTACATTATCTCTTGGTTCCTAACCAAGAAACACTGTCTGCTTTTTTTTATTTAATTGTTGTATTTTCTGTTCAATTATCACATTTGTATGGCTTTGTAAACCCATAAGACTATAACTTGGCCTTTACCTACCGACACCTAACCTGAATTCTGGGAACTTTATAATCTCACAATTCTTCCATTTGATATCCCGACCATTACTACAGATACCCCATAAGTTATTCTACCCTAATGACCAAACAATATAACAAACAGTTGAATAGCCTTACAGTTAACTCAAAAGACCTAAATAACCCTTATAAGAGAATTATAGCCATTAGGGACTTCACCAATATAAAGGGAGACCTAATCTTTTTACAGAAATCCCGTTTAATAAAGAGTAGGGAACCTAAGACCTTTTTATATAAATTTGGTCCTGCATTCTACGCCTCTAACACTGTCAAGACTAATGGAGTAGGAATACTTTTCAAAAACTGAATCCCTTTCAACTACATAACGCACACAGAGACAATGAAGGCAGATATCTTATATTAATAGGAAAACTATATAATACAACTATCACTCTAGTCTGCATTTATGCTCCCAACATATATTAGAAGTAGCAAAAGTTCTCCTGATCATAGGGGGAGACCTTAATTTGACACTGGACCCCCTATTAGATCATTCTAATTGCACCTGGAGGATTCATCACCCCAAATCTTGAGATTACGCATTTTTCTTTCAACCCCACTCATGATTTTCCTGTATTGATTCCTTTTTCTTAGACGTCAACACTCTGGCCCTAGTAACTCATTCCTCCATTCTACCTACCACATGGACAGACCACTAAATAGTATTATGTACAATCCAATGGCCCTCGGCATCACCTATATTCTATATATGGAGGATCAATGAAGAACTCTTGAATCACCCACAATATAGTGAAAGACTAGAAAAGTTACTAACAGAATACTTTTCCCTTAACAGTTGATCAGTACCCCATTTCCAAACAGTATGGGAAGCCCATAAAAGTACTATGAGAGAAGAATTGAAAAGTACTCACTCACACTTCATCAAACAACAAAGATTAACCCTACATAACTCTCTCAACAAAATCTCAGACCTAGAATCACAAATCAGACTAGACCCCACAAATAAATCCCTAACCACAGACCTACAAACAGAAAAAAACAAAGTCAACCACCTCCTAGATAAAGAATGTAAATGACTAGCCTTCAGACTTCACCAAACTTATTATGAGGGTGACAATAAATGCAATATATATATCATATCAATTAAATCTAACAATAATACTACACATAACAATACCACAACAATCCCAGAAACATTTCGAAAATATTACTAGACCCTATACAATCTCCCAGAAATATCTCATACTACACAATCGGACAAACCAGGAGACACTACACACCCACTAGACCAATGCCTCTCAGACATTAACATCCCTAAAATATCCCAAGAACAACAGAACCTTTTATACAGCCTATTCTCACTCAAGGAAATTTAAAGAGTTATTAAAAGGACACTAAACGAGAAAAAAAAATTATTTAATGATTCAGACAGAGAATGCAATTTTAAGCAACTTTCTAATTTACTCCTATTATGCATTTTTCTTCGTTCTCTTGCTAGCTTTGTTTGAAAAAGGCATCTAAGCTTTTTTTTTGGGTTCAGACTCCGGACAGCACATTTTTATTTGAGAACCTGGGTTATGCTTGCATATTGGTTGGTAAATGTAAGCCTCCAATAAGCAAGCGCTATCCATGGTGCTGAACCTAAAATGGGCTGGCTGCTAAGATTTACATTCATGATTTCAAATAAAGATAGCAAGAGAACAAAGAAAAATTGATAATAGGAGTAAATTAGAAAGTTGCTTAAAATTGCATGCTCTATCTGAATCATGAAATAAAATAAATTGGGTTCAGTGTCCCTTTAAAGACCTACCAACGGACTAAGCCCCAGGCCCAGATGGCTTTACTAACTACTATTATAAATGATACACAGATATCCTATCCTCCCATCTACTCACCCTCGTTAACTCAATATCTGATACCAATCCCTTCTCTAACCAAGCCATGGAAGCACATTTTCATTATCCCTAAACCGGGCAAAGATCCCTCACATGTAGAAAATTACAAACCAATTTCCCTTTTAAATACAGATCTTAAGATATTCGCCAAACTTCTAGCTAATCGGCTAAACTCTGCCCTTCCAGACCTTATCCACAGAGATCAAGTTGGATTTGTCCCCTTTAGAGAAGCAAAGGACAACACGGTTCGAGCTATTCACCTGATTGACTACGCTACAACCCATCACATCCCCCCCTTCTGTTTCTGTCAACTGATGCGGAGAAGGCGTATGATCACGTCAGTTGGCAGTTTCTGAAAAATGTACTTCTCAGAATGGGAATAGGACCCAATTTCATAACTAAAACTTTTGGTTATTAACCCCTAAACCTAAGTCTAACCCTAACACCCCCTAACTTAAATATAATTACAATAAATCTAAATAAAACCTACTATCATTAACTAAATTATTCCTATTTAAAACTAAATACTTACCTATAAAATAAACCCTAAGCTAGCTACAATATAACTAATAGTTACATTGTATCTAGCTTAGGGTTTATTTTTATTTTACAGGCAAGTTTGTATTTATTTTAACTAGGTAGAATAGTTATTAAATAGTTATTAACTATTTAATAACTACCTAGCTAAAATAAATACAAAAGTACCTGTAAAATAAAACCTAACCTAAGTTACACTAACACCTAACACTACACTATAATTAAATAAATTAACTAAATTAAATACAATTACCTAAATTAAATTAGCTAAAGTACAAAAACAAACACTAAATTACAGAAAATAATAAACAAATTACAGATATTTAAACTAATTACACCTAATCTAATAGCCCTATTAAAATAACCCCCCCCCCCCCAAATAAAAAAAACCCTAGCCTAAACTATCAATAGCCCTTAAAAGGCCTTTTGCTGGGCATTGCCCCAAATTAATCAGCTCTTTTACCTGTAAAAAAAATACAAACAACCCCCCCAACAGTAAAATCCACCACTCACACAACCAACCCCCCCCAAATAAAATGCTATCTAAAAAAACTAAGCTCCCCATTGCCCTGAAAAGGGCATTTGGATGGGCATTAACCTTTAACCCCTTAATGACCACAGCACTTTTCCATTTTCTGTCCGTTAGGGACCAAGGCTATTTTTACATTTTTGCGGTGTTTGTGTTTAGCTGTAATTTTCCTCTTACTCCTTTACTGTACCCACACATATTATATACCGTTTTTCTCGCCATTAAATGGACTTTCTAAAGATACCATTATTTTCATCATATCTTATAATTTACTATAAAAAAATTATAAAATATGAGGAAAAATTGAAAAAAAAAAACACTTTTTCTAAATTTGACCCCCAAAATCTGTTACATTTCTACAACCACCAAAAAACACCCATGCTAAATAGTTTCTAAATTTTGTCCTGAGTTTAGAAATACCCAATGTTTACATGTTCTTTACTTTTTTTGCAAGTTATAGGGCCATAAATACAAGTAGCACTTTGCTATTTCCAAACCATTTTTTTTCAAAATTAGCGCTAGTTACATTAGAACACTAATATCTTTCAGGAATACCTGAATATCCCTTGACATGTATATATTTTTTTTAGTAGACAACCCAAAGTATTGATCTAGGCCCATTTTGGTATATTTCATGCCACCATTTCACCGCCAAATGCGATCAAATAAAAAAAATCGTTCACTTTTTCACAATTTTTTTCACAAACTTTAGGTTTCTCACTGAAATTATTTACAAACAGCTTGTTCAATTATGGCACAAATGGTTGTAAATTCTTCTCTGGGATCCCCTTTGCTCAGAAATAGCAGACTTATATGGCTTTGGTGTTGCTTTTTGGTAATTAGAATGCCACTAAATGCCACTGCGCACCACACGTGTATTATGCCCAGCAGTGAAGGGGTTAATTAGGGAGCATGTAGGGAGCTTTTTGGGGTAATTTTAGCTTTAGTTTAGTGTACTAGACAACCCCAAGTATTGATCTAGGCCCATTTTGGTATATTTCATGCCACCATTTCACCGCCAAATGCGATCAAATTAAAAAAAAACGTAAAATGTTTCACAATTTTAGGTTTCTCACTGAAATCATTTACAAACAGCTTGTGCAGTTATGGCACAAATGGTTGTAAATGCTTCTCTGGGATCCCCTTTGTTCAGAAATAGCAGACATATATGGCTTTGGCGTTGCTTTTTGGTATTTAGAAGGCCGCTAAATGCCGCTGCGCATCACACGTGTATTATGGCTAGCATTGAAGGGGTTAATTAGGTAGCTTGCAGGGTTAATATTAGATTTAGTGTAGAGCTCAGCCTCCCACCTGAAACATCAGACCCCCTGATCCCTCCCAAACAGCTCTCTTCCCTCCCCCACCCCACAATTGTCCCCGCCATCTTAAGTACTGGCAGAAAGTCTGCCAGTACTAAAATAAAAGCTATATATTTTTTTATTTTTTTTAAAAAAAAAGCATATTTACATATGCTGCTGTGTACGATCCCCCCTTAGCCCCCAACCTCACTGATCCCCCCCAAACAGCTCTATAACCCTCCCACTCAAACTTGATAGGCACCATCTTGGGTACTGGCAGCTGTCTGCCAGTACCCAGTTTAGAAGAAAAAATGTTTTTATTTTTAATTTTGTAAGCATTTCTGTAGTGTAGCTTCCCCCCACACAAAACCAACCCCCCACCCCTCCACGATCTCTTTTTGTGCTTTTGCACAAACAAGATTAGGCCAATTATTACTTAAAAAAATTTCCGTAGTGTAGCGGTTCCCACCCGCTCCCGCCCCGTGCACGCGCCCGCCACCCTCTGTGCGCGCCTTCGGCGGTGCCGCCCCCAATCCCACCCCCCGTGACTTAACACAGCACACCGATGGCCGCCCACCCGCCTCCCAAGTCGGCTCCCACCCACCAACGATACCGGCCATCAATGTCCGGTGCAGAGAGGGCCACAGAGTGGCTCTCTCTGCATCGGATGGCCATGTAAGGTTATTGCAGGATGCCTCCATATCGAGGCATCACTGCAATAACCGGAAAGCAGCTGGAAGCGAGCAGGATCGCTTCCAGCTGCTTTCCACACAGAGGACGTGCAGGGTACGTCCTCAGGCGTTAACTGCCTTTTTTTTGAGGACGTACCCTGCACGTCCTTGGTCATTAAGGGGTTAAAGGGCAGTAAGCTCTATTGCAGCCCAAAGTCCCTAACCTAAAAATAAAACCCGCCCAATACACCCTTAAAAAAAAATCTAACACTAACCCCCTGAAGATCGACTTACCGGGAGACGTCTTCATCCAAGCCGGGCTGAAGTCCTCAACGAAGCCGGGAGAAGTCTTCATCCAAGCTGGGCGAAGTGGTCCTCCAGATGGGCAGAAGTCTTCACCCAGATGGCATCTTCTATCTTCATCCATCCGGCGCGGAGCGGGTCCATCTTCAAGACATCCGACATGGAGCATCCTCTTCATCCGACGACTAAAGCTGAATGAAGGTACCTTAAAGTAATGTCATCAAAGATGGCGTCCCTTAGATTCCGATTGGCTGATAGAATTCTATCAGCCAATCGGAATTAAGGTAGAAAAAATCCTATTGGCTGATGCAATCCGCCAATAGGATTGAACTTCAATCCTATTGGCTAATCCAATCAGCCAATAGGATTGAGCTTGCATTCTATTGGCTGATTGGAACAGCCAATAGAATGCGAGCTCAATCCTATTGGCTGATTGCATCAGACAATAGGATTTTTTGTACCTTAATTCCGATTAGCTGAATTCTGTCAGCCAATCGGAATCTAAGGGACGCCATCTTGAATGACGTCACTTAACCCCTTAAGGACCGGACCATTTTTCAATTTTCTTACCCTTAATGACAATGGCTATTTTTACATTTCTGCAGTGTTTGTGTTTAGCTGTAATTTTCCTCTTACTCATTTACTGTACCCACACATATTATATACCGTTTTTCTCGCCATTAAATGGACTTTCTAAAGATACCATTATTTTCATCATATCTTATAATTTACTATAAAAAATTTTATAAAATATAAGAAAAAAATGGAAAAAAAACACTTTTTCTAACTTTTAGCCCCAAAATCTGTTACACATCTGCAACCGCCAAAAAACACCCATGCTAAATAGTTTCTAAATTTTGTCCTGAGTTTAGAAATACCCAATATTTACATGTTCTTTGCTTTTTTTGCAAGTTATAGGGCCATAAATACAAGTAGCACTTTGCTATTTCCAAACCACTTTTTTTCAAAATTAGCGCTAGTTACATTGGGACACTGATATCTTTCAGGAATCTCTGAATATCCCTTGACATGTATATATATATATATATTTATTTATTTTTTTGAGTTTTCAAACAAGCTTTATTAAAGAGAGCTTAAGGACAACATTATACAAGATTTACATGGATACAGTATTTGCATTATCTATATTAGTAAGCCAATATCTGAGCTTCTAAAGTCTTATAGAATGTCCACAATTTATATATCCGTTTTTTCAGTTCTGTTTCTCTTCGTTGTATGTGGTGCTTATATTTAAGCCATAACTTCTGAGCTTGTTTCGGCAAGCCATTTTGCTCGCTGTGTTATTAACTCTACAATAATAATTAAACATTAACTTTGGGACTTAACATCAGGATTTTGTTTTAACATCACTGGTAGCTGCTCGGCTTCTGTTACATTTCGCCGAGGTGAAATTAGTTCCTAATGTTGATACCTTACTCACCAGTTCGTAAGGCAGTAAGAGTGAAGAAGAGTAAAGAGTGAATTCATCAAGTAAGGAAAGGAGGGGGAAAAGGAAAAAAAAAAAAAAAAGGGGGGGGGGGGGAGAGGGTGGTGAAGGGGCAGGATAGAGAGGAGGGACCTAGGAATGCGGTGGGAGGGGTGTTGATCTTGAGCATCAGTGTGTCACAGGGTTTATCATTGGTTTGGTGGTGTTCTGCTGTATCACCTCATACTATATACCTCTGCCCTCCCAGATCAGTGTCATCATCTCATGTGTAGCTAGTTTACCTAATTTAAGGTAGTGATATTGTTCTAATTTGAGCAGTTCCCCTACTCTATTTCTCCATTCCTGTAGTGTCGGGCCCTGCGTTTTTTTCCAGTGGACAGGTATTAGTCCCTTAGCACCGTTCAACATCAATAAGAGGAGTAGGTATTTGTCTTCCCCCACCACCCTGGGTAATTCATGGTATATCAGATATGTCAGTTTTGGTGGGATTATGATCCCTAATTTTTTACTCATTACTCCAATAACTCCTTCCCAGTAAGGCTGAATGAGGGGGCATGCCCACCATATGTGTAAAAGTGTTCCCTCCTCCCCACAACCCCTCCAGCATCTCCCATCCACATGTGGGTAAATTTTATGAAGTCTTTAGGGCGTCATGTACCACCTACTTAAAAACTTGAAATGTGTTTCCTGTATTTTCATAGACACTGACGCCTTTTTGGCTTTCGTAAAGATCTTAATCCAGTCCTTCTCCTCTATATCTTGAGCCAGATCGGCTTGCCAAGCTGCAGTATAAGTTGGCAGGGCCGTGTCCCCTTGAGTGAGTAATGCTTTATATAATTGTGAAATTAAATGCGGTGGGGGCTGGGTCATTGTGCATAATGTTTCATAGAGTGTTCTCTGTCTGGTCAGGGCCATCTTGTCTTTATGTGTAGTTATATAGTGCTGTATTTGAGCTTCTCTAAACCATGATGTAAATATCTCAGGTGCCCAGTCTGAAAGTTCAGCCTGTGTTTTGAGCTTGCCTTGTTGCAAGATGTTGGTTATGGAAGTTTCTGCTAGTGTATAGTTTTCACCCGTCGCGTGTGCTCTATATTCCATACCCAGATCTGGGTTTTCTCTAATTGGGGTGGTTGGCGAGTGGAACGTGGATAGGTGTGGTTCTTTATCAAGAACTTTATCCCATACTTCAAAGACCTCCAGTAGCAGAGGGTACTGCTTGATAATGTTTGGCCTATTCTTGGCTGAGATCCATGCCAGTGCCCCCACATTCCCACGTCCCAAAATGTCATTATCAATTTGCACCCATGCTTTGTTTCGCATATTTTGACACCACTCTACTAGCCTCTGCAGGGATATGGCTCTTTGATATTCTTTCAGCAGGGGCACTCCCAATCCGCCTCCAGACCTGGGCAGATATGTGGTGCGTCGTCTGATTCTAGGCTTGATGCCGTTCCATATATAGGCTTCAATTGCCTTTTGGATTTGTTGCACGTATTGTGCCGATGGGGAAGCCGGTATAGTTTGCATTACATACAATACTCTTGGTAAGATATTCATCTTAACTACCCCAATTCGCCCCATCCATGAGATGGTCTTGTTTTTCCAATTAGCTAAATCTTTTATGATCTCATCCTTGATGTTTTTGTAGTTTATATCTATTGTTTCTTGTATTTTGGGAGTGATTTTTATCCCAAGGTATGTTATAGAATGGTTTGCTAGTTTAATGGGGCAGTTAGATCTAAGTGATTTGGCTAGATCGGGTCGCTCTTTTACCATCAGTATCTCCGACTTCTGTGGGTTAAGCAAGAAGTTTGATACTTTCCCGAACTCCGAGAACTCCATCATGGCTTCTTTTAATGACTCCGGCGAATTCGAAATTGACAATAGTACGTCGTCGGCGTACATTGAGAGTTTTTGTTCTTTACCGCCTATTGAGAACCCTCTAATAAGTGGATTATTCCTGATTCTACTCGCCAGAACTTCAATCGTAAGCCCGAACAAGATCGGCGAGAGGGGGCATCCCTGTCTAGTTCCGTTATTAATGTTAAATGAGTCAGATAGTGTGCCATTTACCCTAACTCTTGCGTTAGGGGAGGAGTAGAGGGACATAATCATGTTTACAGTTTAGGTCCGAAGCCAAATTTTTGTAGTGTAAGCTCCATGAATGACCATCTCACCCGGTCAAACGCCTTCTCAGCATCTGTTGTGACCAGGGAGAGTGGCGTATCATGGGTTTGTGCGTGCGTGATCATCTGCAGCACCTTCAGGGTGTTATCCCTTGCCTCACGCGTAGGGACAAAGCCTACCTGATCCGTTGATACCAAGCCAGGGAGCAATCTATTTATTCTGTTAGCTAAGACCTTTGCCAGTATCTTAACATCGGAGTTCAAGAGTGAAATAGGTCTGAAGTTTCCCCGGGTGTTATCTTTGTTGTTTTCCCCGGCTTGGGGATTACGGTAATGTATGCCTCCCAACATGGAGCTCGGAAGGTTTGTGAGTCTGGCGGCAGTGCGTTAAAAAGCTTCGTGAGGGGAGGGGCCAATATGTCAACATAGGTTTTGTAGTATTTAAGTCCGAAGCCATCAGGTCCCGGGCTTTTCCCTGAGGGGAGATCTTTAACTGCTTTTTGATTTCTTCTACTGAAATTGGAATATCTAGTGATTCTCTTTCCTGTTCTGAGAGTTTAGGGAGCTCGGTTCCCCCTAGATAGTCTAGTATGATTTCACTATCTCGCGGCGGGTGCAAATGCTCCCCCCTGTCTTGTTCTTTGCTGGCAATATTATACAGAGCTTCATAATAGGCTCTGAAGGTATTCGCAACCAAACCCGGCCTCAGCCCTCACCTCCCCCCCCCATTGTCTGTTATGTGGTATACATAGGTTTTTAGTTTCTTCCTTGCTATCGCCCTGGCCAATAGTTTTCCTGCCTTATCTCCGTGTTCGAAAATATAGTTGTCTCAGCATCAATGCTTTTTTTTGGTATTCCTCCTGCAAGTACTGCAGGAGGTTTCCCCTGGCTATTTCTAATTTCTTTCTATTAGTTTCATCTTTTGGCTGTAATTTATGTTTTTGGTCCGCCTGTTCTACTTGTGACAATAGTGTCCGATATCGCTCTCTTTTGATTTTGTTTAGGCCGGATCTCCTTTTAATCAGGAGACCTCTGATTGTACATTTGTGCGCTTCCCAGACAGTGGTGCCCTCTATGGGACCATTATCATTGAGTTGAAAGAAATCTATTATTCCCTTTATGGATATCTGTCCTAAAGATTGGGTCATCCAGTAATGTATCATCCAGTCTCCACACATATGGTGTGATTAGGACATTGGGCCCACAAGATTGAGCAGCTGGTCGGAGCGTGGTCCGACCAAGTTATCGTGCCAATATTACTACTTTGCGTTATTGTGAGGCCAGTGGTGTCTGTATTACAGGTGGTCGATCCTAGAATACTTTCCCTGTGCGGGGTGTGAATAGAATGTGTAATTTTTACCCCTCGGGGTGATGTGTACGCCATATATCGTGTACCATTAAGTCTGTCAGTGTTGCTGTCATGCGTTTAAGTGTCCCTATGGGGGACCCTAGAAATGCCATCCGATGTATCTAAGGTAGGATCTAAGGTAGCATTGAAGTCCCCACCAAGATATAGAATTCCAATTCTCATTTCTAGGATTTTTCTGACAACTTTTGTGAGGAATAGGTGTTGGGAGTGGTTTGGGCAGTATACATTAGCGAGCGTAATGGGTCGCCCGTACAATGAGCCAGTCACAACCAAATACCTGCCCTCTGGGTCTTTGGATATTTGTGTTGATTGGAAAGGCAAATTTGCATGTAGGATAATTCCCACCCCGTTTTTCTTTTTTGGGCCGGATGCAAAGAACGCAGTTGGGGTATATATATTTTTTTAGAAGACATCCCAAAGTAATGATCTAGGCCCATTTTGGTATATTTCATGCTACCATTTCACTGCCAAATGCGATCAAATACAAAAAAATCGTTCACTTTTTCACAACTTTCGGTTTCTCATTGAAATTGTTTACAAACAGCTTGTGCAATTATGGCATAAATGTTTGTAAATGCTTCTCTGGCATCCCCTTTGTTCAGAAATAGCAGACATATATGGCTTTGGCGTTGCTTTTTGGTAATTAGAAGGCCACTAAATGCCACTGCGCACATACGTGTATTATGCCCAGCAGTGAAGGGGTTAATTAGGGAGCATGTAGGGAGCTTTTTGGGGTAATTTTAGCTTTAGTGTAGTGTAGTAAATAACCCAAAGTATTGATCTAGGCACATTTTGGTATATTTCATGCCACCATTTCACCGCCAAATACGGTTCAAATAAAAAAAACTTTTACATTTTTCACATATTTTGGTTTCTTACTGAAATTATTTACAAATAGCTTGTGCAATTTATGGCACAAATGGTTGGTAAATGCTTCATCTGGGATCCCCTTTGTTCAGAAATAGCAGACATATATGGCTTTGGCGTTTCTTTTTGGTAATTAGAAGGTCGCTAAATTCCGCTGCGCATCACACGTGTATTATGGCTAGCAGTAAAGGGGTTAATTAGGTAGCTTGTAGGAAGCTTGCAGGGTTAATTTTAGCTTTAGTGTAGATATCAGCCTCCCACCTGAAACATCAGACCCCCTGATCCCTCCCAAACAGCTCTCTTCCCTACCCCACCCCACAATTGTTCCCGCCATCTTAAGTACTGGCAGAAAGTCTGCCAGTACTAAAATAAAAGGTATATTTGTATTTTTGTTTTATTTTATATAGCATATTTACATATGCTGCTGTATAGAATCCCCCCTTAGCCCCCCACCTCACGGATCCCCCATAAAACAGTTCTCTAACCCTCCCCCTCTAGCTTAATGGGCGCCATCTTGGGTACTGGCAGCTGTCTGCCAGTACCATTTAGTAAAAAAAAACATTTGCTTTTATTATTTTTTCTGCTTTATTTTGCCATTTTCTGTATTGTAGCTCCCCCCCTCCCAGAACCCTTCGATTCTTTTTGAAATAAAAAAACACCCCCCTTTTCTCCAAATTTTGTATAACATTTTTCTGTAGCGTAGTAGTTCCCACCCGCCCCGTGCACCGCGCCTGCCCGCTGCCCCCCCCGTGCACGTGCACGCGTCCATGCGCGCCCCCGGACACTGCCGCCTCTGATCCGGCCCCCCTCCACATCACAGAACCTTGGCAGGCCGCCCACCCGCCTCCCCTGCCCTTGCTCCCACCCACCAACGACGCTCCGGTGCAGAGAGGGCCACAGAGTGGGCTCTCTGCATCGGAGGCTTGTAAAGGGGTATTGCAGGATGCCTCCATATCAAGGCATCACTGCAATACCCTCAGAGCTGCTGGATAGTGATCGCAATCACTTCCAGCACTCTGTTAGACAACTGACGTACCCAGGTACGTCTATTGTCATTAACTGCTTGTTAATGCATGATGTACCTGTACGTCAGTTGTCATATAGGGGTTAAAGGTACCCTTCATTCAGCTTTAGTAGTTGGATGAAGAGGATGCTCCGCGTCGATGTCTTGAAGATGGACCCGCTCCGCGCCGGGTGGATGAAGATAGAAGATGCCGTCTGGAGAGACCCACTTCGCCCGGCTTCGTTGAGGACTTCGGTCTGGCTTGGATGAAGACGTAACCCGGTAAGTCGATCTTCAGGGGGTTAGTGTTAGTTCTTTCATGTAATTAGCAAGAGTCCATGAGCTAGTGACGTATGGGATATACATTCCTACCAGGAGGGGCAAAGTTTCCCAAACCTCAAAATGCCTATAAATACACCCCTCACCACACCCACAAATCAGTTTTACAAAACTTTGCCTCCTATGGAGGTGGTGAAGTAAGTTTGTGCTAGAGTTCTACGTTGATATGCGCTCTGCAGCAGGTTGGAGCCCGTTTTCCTCTCAGTGTGCAGTGAATGTCAGAGGGATGTGAGGAGAGTATTGCCTATTTGAATTCATTGATCTCCTTCTACGGGGTCTATTTCATAGGTTCTCTGTTATCGGTCGTAGAGATTCATCTCTTACCTCCTTTTCAGATTGACGATATACTCTTATTTATATACCATTACCTCTGCTGATTTTTCGTTTCAGTACTGGTTTGGGCTTTCTACAACATGTAGATGAGTGTCCTGGGGTAAGTAAGTCTTATTTTCTGTGACACTCTAAGCTATGTGTTGGGCACTTTTTTATAAAGTTCTAAATATATGTATTCAAACATTTATTTGCCTTGACTCAGGATGTTCAACATTCCTTATTTCAGACAGTCAGTTTCATATTTGGGATAATGCATATGAATAAATCAATTTTTTTCTTACCTTAAAAATTTGACTTTTTCCCCGTGGGCTGTTAGGCTCGCGGGGGCTGAAAATGCTTCATTTTATTGCGTCATTCTTGGCGCGGACTTTTTTGGCGCAAATTTTTTTTTCCTGTTTCTAGCGTCATATGTGTCACCGGAAGTTGCGTAATTTTTGACGTTCTTTTGCGCCAAAAGTGTCGGCGTTCCGGATGTGGCGTCATTTTTGGCGCCAAAAGCATTTAGGCGCCAAATAATGTGGGCGTCATTTTTGGCGCTAAAAAAATATGGGCGTCACTATTGTCTCCACATTATTTAAGTCTCATTTTTTTTTTTTTTCCTTCATTTTTTTTTTTTAATAAAGTTTTTATTGAGGTTATTCAAAAATACAACTTTATGCATACATTCAGAAGTTGGGACATCTAATACTTGATATGGTACACTTATTACAAACAGAAGATTACATAGACAAGTAAATAACAACCTATTGCTCACACCCAACCACTGGACTCCAGCAATGAACCTCCTTTTATATTTCTATGCGTGAGTGTCCCCAAACTGCAACAGGTCACCTACTCTTGGAACCCATGATAATAGAAGTAGCTCAATAAGGGGGCTCTAATGCAAAATACGGCCACTTTTGGACCTTAAGTAGTTAATTAAACATAAAAAACCAACAAAAAGAGAAAAAAAACAAATGTTCTATGTTTGCTCTGTCAGTTAACAAATAGGGGAGCCACATTATGGGGATGCACAACTACTTCACAGGACACCGGGAGAGATATAGCTAAGATCAAGCACCATTGCCCTAAGCTGAGGGGACTTGATAAGTGTACTCTGACCCTTGAATGGTATTGTAAAGAATATTAGGAGTGAGTTGTAAGCATTACCTTCGCTAGCATAGTTATCTACTACAGAACTAACCCTCCCAAAACACACTTGAACCCTCCATCTCCCTCAAAGAGCATTAAAGGTACTTTAGAGGCCCCACAATCTCTAGAAGACTATAATGTTAAACATTGTATAGCATGCTGGTAGAGAGCATAGGAAAACACACATACGGGAGTAAACCATAAAAAGTTATGCTATGTACAGTTAAACTAAGCAACATTATTAGTGTATTGCTATTTTCTCTGTGGTCGCTGAAATAAGCAGGATAATAAGCCCTCGTAAACCAAAGATAAGATACCTAAACGTTAATCTTGGCAGGTAAATCTAAAGTCCTGTGTCATAAATGTTCCTGCATTTATATCTAACTGCGGTAGTAAAGCTCTGTACGTGCTCACAAATTAGGTAGGGGGGAAGTAGAAGGAGAAGGTTGCACGACAGAGCTGTGTGTTTCACATCTTCCTGAAATTCATTGTTTTGTACAAGCTTTGGTTCGTATAAAACCTGTCCCATTAAGTCCAATTTCTCCTCCTTGGAGTTTGAATTTGGTTCTGAGGGCTCTTCAGGCTCCTCCGTTTGAACCTATGCATTCATTGGGACATTAAATTACTTTCTTGGAAAGTTTTGTTCCTTTTGGCCATCTCTTCTGCCAGAAGAGTTTCTGAATTATCTGCTCTTTCTTGTGAGTCTCCCTTTCTGATTTTTCACCAGGATAAGGCGGTGTTGCGAACTTCTTTTAAATTTTTACCTTAAGGTTGTGAATTCCAACAACATTAGTAGAGAAATTGTGGTTCCTTCATTATGTCCTAATCCTAAGAATTCTAAGGAGAAATCATTGCATTCTTTGGATGTAGTTAGAGCTTTGAAATATTATGTTGAAGCTACTAAGAATTTCCGAAAGACTTCTAGTCTATTTGTTATCTTTTCCGGTTCTAGGAAAGGTCCAGAAGGCCTCTGCCATTTCTTTGGCATCTTGGTTGAAATCTTTTATTCATCATGCTTATGTCGAGTCGGGTAAAACTTCCGCCTCAAAGGATTACAGCTCATTCTACTAGGTCAGTTTCTACTTCCTGGGCGTTAGGAATGAAGCTTCGGTTGTTCAGATTTGCAAAGCAGCAACTTGGTCTTCTTTGCATACTTTTAACTAAATTCTACCATTTTGATGTGTTTTCTTCTTCTGAAACTGTCTTTGGTAGAAAAGTACTTCAGGCAGCTGTTTCAGTTTGAATCTTCTGCTTATATTTTCAGTTTTTTTCTTTATAAGATTTAAACTTTATTTTTGGTGTGGATTTTTTTCAGCGAGAATTGGCTGTCTTTATTTTATCCCTCCCTCTCTAGTGACTCTTGCGTGGAAGATTCCACATCTTGGGTAGTCTTTATCCCATACGTCACTAGCTCATGGACTCTTGCTAATTACATGAAAGAAAACATAAGTTTTATGTAAGAACTTACCTGATAAATTCATTTCTTTCATATTAGCAAGAGTCCATGAGGGCCCACCCTTTTTTTGTGGTGGTTATGATTTTTTTATATAAAGCACAATTATTCCAATTCCCTTATATTTATGCTTTGCACTTTTTTTTCTTATCACCCCACTTCTTGGCTATTCGTTAAACTGATTTGTGGGGTGTGGTGAGGGGTGTATTTATAGGCATTTTGGAGGTTTGGGAAACTTTGCCCCTCCTGGTAGGAATGTATATCCATACGTCACTAGGCTCATGGACTCTTGCTAATATGAAAGAAATGAATTTATCAGGTAAGTTCTTACATAAATTATGTTTTTTTTAAGGGTGTATTGGGTGGGTTTTATTTTTAGTTTTAGGGACTTTGGGCTGCAATAGGAGCTACTGCCCTTTTAAGGGCAATGCCCATCAAATGCCCTTTTCATGGCAATGGGGAGCTTAGGTTTTTATAGATAGTATTATTATTTGGGGGGGGGTTGGTTGTGTGGGTGGTGGGTTTTAACTGTTGGGGGGGTTGTTTGTATTTTTTTTTTACAGGTAAAAGAGCTGATTACTTTGGGGCAATGCCCCGCAATAGGCCCTTTAAGGGCTATTGATAGTTTAGTTTAGGCTAGGTTTTCGTTCATGTAATTAGCAAGAGGTCCATGAGCTAGTGACGGTATGGATATACATTCCTACCAGGAGGGGCAAAGTTTCCCAAACCTCAAAATGCCTATAAATACACCCCTCACCACACCCACAATTCAGTTTTACAAACTTTGCCTCCGATGGCGGTGGTGAAGTAAGTTTGTGCTAGATTCTACGTTGATATGCGCTCCGCAGCAAAGTTGGAGCCCGGTTTTTCCTCTCAGCGTGCAGTGGAATGGTCAGAGGGATGCGAGTGAGAGTATTGGCCTATTTGAATGCAGTGATCTCCTTCTCAACGGGGTCTATTTCATAGGTTCTCTGTTATCCGGTCGTAGAGATTCATCTCTTACCTCCCTTTTCAGATCGAAGATATACCTCTTATATATACCATTACCTCTGCTGATATCTCGTTTCAGTACTGGTTTGGCTTTCTACAAACATGTAGATGAGTGTCCTGGGTAAGTATATCTTATTTTCTGTGACACTCTAAGCTATGGTAGGGCACTTTGTTTATAAAGGTTCTAAATATATGTATTGCAAACATTTATTTGCCTGTGACTCAGAATGTTCAACTTTCCTTATTTTTTCAGACAGTCAGTTTCATATTTGGGATTATGCATTTGAATTATTCAGTTTTATTTCTTACCTTCAAAAATTTGACTCGTTTTCCCTGTGGGCTGTTAGGCTCGCGGAGGGCTGAAAATGCTTAATTTTAATTGCGTCATTCTTGGCGCAGAGACTTTTTTTTGGCGCAAAAATTCTTTTCCGTTTCCGGCGGTCATACGTGCCGCCGGAAGTTGCGTCATTTTTTGACGTTAAGGTTTGCGCCAAAAATGTTGGCGTTTCCGGAGGATGTGGGCGTCATTTTTTGGCGCCAAAAAGCATTTAGGCGCCAAATAATGTGGGCGTCTTATTTGGCGCTAAAAAAATATGGGCGTCGCTTTAGGTCTCCACATTATTTAAGGTCTCATTTTTCATTGCTATCTGGTTGCTAGAAGCTTGTTCTTTGAGCCATTTTTTCCCTATTCCTGGAAACTGTCATTTAAGGAATTTGATCTATTTGCTTTATATGTTGTTTTTTTCTCTTACATATTGCAAGATGTCTCACGTTGCATCTGAGTCAGAAGATACTACAGGGAAAATCGCTGTCTAGTGCTGGATCTACCAAAGCTAAGTGTATACTGCTGTAAACTTTTGGTAGCTATTCCTCCGGCTGTTGTTTGTATTGATTTGTTCATGACAAACTTGTTAATGCAGATAATATTTCCTTTAGTAATAGTACCATTGTCTGTTGCAGTTCCTTCAACATCTAAGGTGCAGAATGTTCTGATAACATAAGAGATTTTGTTTCTGAATCCATCAAGAAGGGCTATGTCTGTTATTTCTCCTTCTAGTAAACGTAAAAAATCTTTTAAAACTTCTACTCTCTACAGATGAATTTTTAAAATGAACATCATCATTCTGATGACTCTTCTGGTTCAGAGGATTCCTGTTTCAGAGATTGTTGCTGATAAATCTTCATATTTATTTAAAATGGAATTTATTCGTTCTTTACTTAAAGAAGTATTAATTGCTTTAGAAATAGAGGATTCTTGGTCCTCTTGATACTAAATTTCTAAACGTTTAGATAAGGGTATTTAAATCTCCTGTGGTTATTCCAGAAGTTTTTCCTGTTCCTACTGCTATTTCTGCAGTAATTTCCAAGAATGGGATAAATTGGGTAATTCATTTACTCCTTCTATACGTTTTAAGCAATTATATCCTGTACCGTCTGACAGGTTAGAATTTTGGGACAAAATCCCTAAAGTTGATGGGGCTATTTCTACCCTTGCTAAAACGTACTACCATTCCTACGTCAGATGTACTTCGTTTAAAGATCCTTTAGATAGGAAAATTGAATCCTTTCTAAGAAAGGCTTATCTGTGTTCAGGTAATCTTCTAGACCTGCTATATCATTGCGTGATGTTGCTGCAGCTTACAACTTTTTGGTTGGAAACTTTAGCGCAACAAGTAACAAATCATGATTCTCATGAATTTATTATCTTCTTCAGCATTAGCTAATAATTTGTATCTGTGGATGCCATTTTTGATATTATCAGAGTTGATGTCAGGTTTATGTCTCTAGCTAGTTTAGCTAGAAGAGCTTTATTGGCTTAAGACTTGGAATGGCTGATATGGCTTCTAAATCAACTCTACTTTCTATTTCTTTCCAGGGGTAACAATTATTTGGTTCTCAGTTGGATTCTATTATTTCAACTGTTACTGGTGGGAAAGGAACTTTTTTACCACAGGATAAAAAAATCTAAAGGTTAAAAAACAGGGCTAATAATCGTTTTCGTTCCTTTCGTTTCAACAAAGAAACAAAAGCCTGATCCTTCATCCTCAGGAGCAGTTTCAGTTTGAGAAACCATCTCCAGTCTGGAATAAATCCAAGCCTGCTTAGAAAGGCAAAGCCTGCTTCTATAGTCCACATGAAGGTGCGGCCCTCATTCCAGCTCAGCTGGTAGGGGGCAGGTTACGTTTTTTTCAAAGAAAATTTGGATCAATCTGTTCACAATCTTTGGATTCAGAACATTGTTTCAGAAGGGTACAGAATTGGTTTCGAGATGAGACCCTCCTGCAAGAGATTTTTTCTTTCCCGGTGTCCCAGTAAATCCAGTGAAAGCTCAAGCATTCTGAATTGTGTTTCAGATCTAGAGTTGGGCTGGAGTAATTATGCCAGTTCCAGTTCCGGAACAGGGGGATGGGTTTTATTCGAAATCTCTTCATTGTACCAAAGAAGGAGGAATTCCTTCAGACCAGTTCTGGGATCTAAAAAGTTCTTTGATTCCTCAGACAAGGGTAACCTTCTGGGTTTTCCAGATAGATTCAGTGTCCATGACTCTGTCTTTAACAGACAAGAGACGTCTAAAATGATTGCAGCTTGTCGAAAACCTTCAGTCACAATCATTCCCTTCGGTAGCCTTATGCATGAAATTCTAGGTCTTATGGACTGCTGCATCGGACGCGATTCCCCTTTGCTCGTTTTCACATGCGACCTCTTCAGCTCTGTATGCTGAATCAATGGTGCAAGGATTACACAAAGATATCTCAATTAATATCTATTAAAAACCGATTGTTCGACAGGATCACCATCGTTTAATTCAGGGGGCTTCTTTTGTGCTTCCGACCTGGACTGTAATTTCAAACAGATGCAAGTCTCACAGGTTGGGGAGCTGTGTGGGGGTCTCTGACGGCACAAGAGTTTGGGAATCTCAGGAGGTGAGATTACCGATCAATATTTTTGGAACTCCGTGCAATTTTCAGAGCTCTTCAGTTTTGGCCTCTTCTGAAGAGGAGAATCGTTCATTTTGTTTCAGATCAGACAATGTCACAACTGTGGCATACATCAATCATCAAGGGAGGACTCACAGTCCTCTGGCTAGAAAGAAGTAACTCTCGAATTGTGTTTGGGCGGAATCCAGCTCCTGTCAAATCTCTGCGTTAATATCCCAGGTATAGACAATTGGGAAGCGGATATTTCAGTCGCCAAACGTTGCATCCGGGCAGATGTGTCTCTTCACCCAGAGGGTATTTCTTCAGATTTTCAAATGTGGGAACTTCCAGAAAAGATCTGATGGCGTCTCATCTAAACAAGAAACGTCCCAGGGTATCTTGTCCAGATCCCGGATCCTCAGGCGAGGCAGTGGATGCATTATCACTTCCCTTGGAAGTATCATCCTGCCTATATCTTTCCGCCTCTAGTTCTTCTTCAAGAGTAATCTCCAAGATTCTGAAGGAATGCGCGTTTGTTCTGCTGGTAGCTCCGGCATGGCCTCACAGGTTTTGGTATGCGGATCTTGTCGGATGGGCCTCTTGCCAACCGTGGGAGCTCGTCCGTTAAAGCTCAGACCTTCTGTCTCAAGGTCCTTTTTTTCCATCAGGATCTGAAATCCTTAAATTTAAAGGTATGGAGATTGAACGCTTGATTTCTTGGTCAAAGAGGTTTCTCTGACTCTGTGATTAATACTATGTTACAGGCTCGGTAAATCTGTATCTAGAGAGATATATATAGAGTCTGGGAAGACTTATATTTCTTGGGTGTCTTTCTCATCATTTTTCTTGGCATTCTTTTATAATACCGAGGAATATTACAGTTTCTTCAGGATGGTTTAGATAAGGGTTTTGTCCGCAAGTTCCTTGAGATAGGACAAATCTCTGCTCTTTCTGTGCTTTTTCACTATAAAGATTGCTATTCTTCCTGATATTCATTGTTTTGTACAAGTCTTGGTTCGTATAAAGCCTGTCATTAAGTCAGATTTCTCCTCCTTGGAGTTTGAATTTTGGTTCTGGGGGCTCTTCAAGCTCCTCCAGTTTGAACCTATGCATGCATTGGACATTAAATTACTTTCTTGGAAAGTTTTGTTCCTTTTTGTGCCATCTCTTCTGCAGAAGAGGTTTCTGAATTATCGGCTCTTTCTTGTGAGTCTCCTTTTCTGATTTTCATCAGGATAAGGCGGTGTTGCGAACTTCTTTTGAAGTTTTACACTAAAGTTAGTGAATTCCAACAACATTAGTAGAGAAATTGTGGTTCCTTCATTATGTCCTAATCCTAAGAATTCTAAGGAGAAATCGTTGCATTCTTTGGATTTGTTAGAGCTTTGAAATAATTATGTTGAAGCTACTAAATCTTTCCGAAAGACTTCTAGTCTATTTGTTATCTTTTCCGGGTTCTAGAAAAGGCCAGAAAGCTTCTGCCGATTTCGTTGGCATCTTGTTGAAATCTTTAATTCATCTTGCCTATGTTGAGTCGGGTAAAAACTCCGCCTCAGAGGATTACAGCTCAGTTCTACTGAGGTCAGTTACTACTTCCTGGGCGTTTAGGGAATGAAGCTTCGGTTGATCAGATTTGCAAAGCAGCAACTTGGTCCTCTTTGCATACTGTTTACTAAAGTTCTTCCATTTTGATGTATTTTCTTCTTCTGAAGCATTTTTGGTTAGAAATACTTCATGCAGCGGTTTCAGTTTGAATCTTCTGCTTATGTTTTTTCATTAAACTTTATTTTGGGTGTGGATTATTTTCAGGCAGGAATTGCTGTCTTATTTTATCCCTCCCTCTCTAGTGACTCTTGGTGTGGAAAGATCCACATCTTGGGTAATCATTATCCCATACTCACTAGCTCATGGACTCTTGCTAATTACATGAAGAGAAAACATAATTATGTAAAGAACTTACCTGAGTAAATTCATTTCTTTCATATTAGCAAGAGTCCATGAGGCCCGCCCTTTTTTTGTGGTGGTTATGATTTTGTATAAAGCACAATTATTTCCAATTCCTTATTTTATATGCTTTCGCACTTTTTTATCACCCCACTTCTTGGCTATGCGTTAAAACTGAATTGTGGGGTGTGGTGATGGGTGTATTTATAGGCATTTTGAGGGTTTGGGAAACTTTGCCCTCCTGGGTAGGAATGTATATCCCATACGTCACTAGCTCATGGACTCTTGCTAATATGAAAGAAATGAATTTATCAGGTAAGTTCTTACATAAATTATTTTTTTTTTATTTGGGGGGGGGGGAGGTTATTTTAATAGGGGCTATTAGATTAGGTGTAATTAGTTTTAAATATCTGCAATTTGTTTATTATTTCTGTAATTTAGTGGGGGGTTTTTTTGTACTTTAGCTAATTTAATTTAGGTAATTGTATTTAATTTTGGGTTAATTTATTTAATTTGTAGTGGTAGTGTTAGGTGTTAGCGTAACTTAGGTTAGGTTTTTTACTTTTGTATTTTATTTTAGCTAGGTAGTTATTAAATAGTTAATAACTATTCTACCTATTAAAATAATACAAACTTGCCCTGTAAAATAATATAAACCCTAAGGTTAGCTACAATGTAACTATTTAGTTATAGTGTAGCTAGCTTAGGGTTTATTTTATAGGTAAGTATTTAGTTTTAAATAGAATAATTTAGTGACATGATATTAATTTTTATTTAGAATTTATTGTAATTATATTTAAATTAGGGGATGTTAGGGTTAGACTTAGACTTAGGGGTTAATAACTTTAATATAGTGGCTGCGACGTTGGGGGCGGCAGATTAGGGGTTAATAAATGTAGGTAGGGTTGAGGCGACATTGGTGGCGGGCAGATTAGGGGTTAATAATAGTATGTAGGTGTCAGGCGATGTTGGGGGCAGCAGATTAGGGGTTAATACATATAATGGTAGGTTGCGGCGGTGTCCCGTAGCGGCAGATTAGGGGGTTAGATAAATATAATGCAGGTGTCGGCGAAGTCGGGGCGGGCAGATTAGGGGTGTTAATAAGTGTAAGATTAGGGGTGTTTAGACTCGGGGGTTCATGTTAGGGTGTTAGGTGTAAACATAAATTTTGTTCCCCATAGGTAATCAATGGGGCCTGCGTTACTGACTTTATGCTGCTTTTTTGCTGGTGGTAAGACTGTTATCTCAGCCGGGCTCTCTCCCATTGATTCCTATGGTGGAAATCGTGCACGAGCACGTACGACCAGCTCACCGCTGACTTAAGCAGCGCTGGTATTGGAGTGCGGTAATGAGCAAAATTTTGCTCAACGCTCACTTCTTGCCTTTTAATGACGGGTTTCTGAAAACTCGTAATACCAGCGCTGCAGAAAAGTGAGCGGTGAGAGAAAACTGCTCGTTAGCACCGCATAGCCTCTAACGCAAAACTCGTAATCTAGGTGAAAGTTTGGAACATATGCCCATTTAAATGGCAACTAATTTCTCTTAAGTATCTAGGGATACACTTAAAGGGTCACTGAACCCAAAAAAAATTATTTCGTGATTCAGATAGCGCATGAAATTTTAAGCAACTTTCTAATTTACTCCTATTATCAAATTTTCTTCATTCTCTTGGTATCTTTTTTGAAATGCGAGAATGTAAGTTTAGATGCCGGCCCATTTTTGGTGAACAACCTGGGTTGTTCTTGTCGATTGGTGGATAAATTCATCCACCAATAAAAATGTGCTGTCCGGAGTTCTGAACCCAAAAAAAAGCTTAGATGCCTTTTTCAAACAAAGCTAGCAAGCGAATGAAGAAAAATTGATAATAGGAGTAAATTAGAAAGTTGCTTAAAATTTAATTGCAAACCGCTTCTTTCAACCATAAATACAGATCTTTCCTCCTAGATGAGAAAACATATCATGGCTAGGTAGAATTAACCTCATTAAAATGAATATCCTTCCAAGATTATTATACATACTACAGACCCTCCCCATCCCACTCCCAAATACTTTCATTTACTCCCTACAGAATAAAATATTCAAATTATCTGGAGACACTCTAAAGCCTGGATTAATAGAAAAATGATGCTCCTTCTGATTACTATGGGTGGCCTTCATAATTACCGGCAAGCGATCTACCTTCAACGCATTATAGACAAAATAACATATGGCTCAACTCGACATTGCTCAAACTACTCATTTAGGGGCATTATGCTAGACAGAGACAAACTTCTAAAGAACTCTACACAAGTCATAAAAGAAACATTCACTGTGTGGGACAAAATTGTTGTCTCCTCCAAAATATCACCACTAACACCCTTGACCCATAACCTAGAATTCATACCAGGACTTACGCATCCACAAAAAATACTAGGCCCAACCAATAGGTCGCTCCAAATTTATCGTCTGGGAAATGATGAACAATCTGTCTCATCAGCGGATCTGGTTGAATTGGGCTACCCTGCCTTTCATAACTGGCTCTTCTACAGGCAATGCTTTTCATACATATCAACCCACCCCCAAAATAGGAACATGATCAGATCTCTCACACCCTTCGAATCCCTATGTACCAAACCTTCACCAACCAGACATGCCCTCTCCTTAACATACACTATATTACAACAACTACCTCCTGGACACACCCCAATATTACATAGACAGGTGGAACACTGAACTTGAAATACACATTTCCTACGTAGACTCACTACATAACTATACCAGCATTAAGAAATCATCCATCTCCTGTAGATACCTAGAACTTAACCTTAAAATACTACGGAGATGGTACCCAACAGCAGCACAATGCAAAAAAAGATATAACCTTAGAACAGCAAACTGTTGGAGATGTGGATCATACACAGGACACATAGCCCACAGTTGGTGGCAATGTTTCAACATATCTGATATTTGGGCTAAAATCTCACACAAAACAAGCAGAATCCTAGAAATTTCTACCCCTCTAGACCCATGCCTATGGCTCATCATAGCAAGGAACTGGAAATCAAATAAAATTCCCACAATAGCACAATGGCTCCAAGAAAGCTACCACAATCTATCCCTAGAAGAATTTCACTTTATGAAAAACAAAAATCTCGACATTTACGCACAAATGCAGTCGCTAGGGGAATCATACCATAGGAATCTATCCAGAAATTCACCTACCCTGCCATCTCCACCCATATAAAATCCACTCAGTACCCATCTCAGAGGCGTAACTAGAAACCACAGGGCCCAGGTGCAAAGGGGTTAAACACATAGGTTAAAAGGGCATGAAACTCAACATTTTTATTTAAAGGGACATAATACTCATATGCTAAATCACTTGAAACTGATGCAGTATAACTGTAAAAAGCTGACAGGAAAATATCACCTGAGCATCTCTATGTAAAAAGGAAGAATATTTTACCTCACAATCTCCTCAGCTCAGCAGAGTAAGTTCTGTGTAAAAAGTTATACTCAGCTGCTCCAGCTGCAGGTAAAAAAAATTAAAAAAAAAATGAAGAAGTTGAACAGCAGCCAATCAGCATCAGACAGTGCTGAGGTCATGAACTCTTACTGTGATCTCATGAGAATTTGACTTAACTCTCATGAGATTTCATAGTAAGCTTCCTTACCTGATTGGTGAAATAATATGAGAGTGCACGATGCTAGTCCCTTCAGATGTCCCAGGGACAAACTCACTAAAATGCTGCTTAGGAAATCCTTTACAATGGGAGGTGGCTACTGAGGAACTTTTGAGGTAAAATATCTTTCTTTTTTACATAGAGATGTTCAGGAGATATTTTCTAATCAGCTTTTTACAGCTATGCTGCATCACTTTCAAGTGTTAAACATTTGGGTATTATGGCCCTTTAATGGCAGAAGTATACCATTTTAAACAACTTTGCAATTTACTTCATTATCTTGGTAGGCCTTTATGAAAAGAATACCTAGGCAGCTCAGGAGCAAAAATGCACTACTGGGAGATAGCTGCTGATTGGTGGCTGCACATATTTGCTTCTCATTGGCTCACTCAATATGCTCAGCTAGCTTTCAGTAGTGAATTGCTGCTCCTTCAACAAAGGATAGCAAGATAATGAAGCAAATTTTGATAATATAAGTACATTGGAAAGTTGTTTAAAATTGTATGTTCTATCCAAATCATGAAAGAAAGAATTTAAGTTTCATGCCCCTTTATAGTTAGCTCCAGAACATCATTGCACTGGGAGCTAGCTAATCAGATCGGAAGTGAGTCAATGATAAGAGACATGTGTGTAGCAATCAATCGCCAGCTATCTCCCAGTAGTGCACTGTTCCTCCTTAGCCTACTTATGTATACTTTTCAAAAAGGATATCAGGAGAACAAAGTACATTTGATAATAAAAGCTAATTGAACACTCTCTTTAAATACCGGTATGTTGTCTATTTACTGTCCTGTTCAAATGACAAATATAAAATGGAAATGAAAATGTGCAGCCCTAAACTTGTATTATGTACCAGATGGTTCTATATAATTGGCTTATACTGTGCTAAAAGCTGCATCCTCAGATGTAATATCATGGGGAAGTGAATATAACGCAGTAAAAGTGACAATAAAGAAGTAATCAAGGCTGGTAATTTGATCTGACAGCCTGTGCCGCTTCTGTTTCATCTTTTAAGAAGAAAGCGAACCCCGACTGAGATCATCATATTGAGTCTGTGAATACTATCAAAGGTAATTGGAAGAAAAGAAGGAATCCAATTTGCCTTTACAGATCTGCGCGTATAGTCACTCTGGCCTCAAGCGTTTATCTGTGTGAGTTTAAGGATAATGCTCTAGAGAGGCTTTCACTTAAGTGAATCTCATTATAGAACATCTGCAATTTACACCTGAAGGAAAATATTGTGAATTTATCCAGCAGTCTATGTGTGTGTTTGTATGTGAGCCTGGGTTTTTTTAGTAACACTATGGTGAAATAGCTATAAGATGATTGTATTTAGTACTATTTGTATGCTGATGGAGTTTATATTTTTGCAATAGTAAACATGTGATTTGATATTAAAATTCAACTATTTTAAACCTGCCTCATCTACCCACAGTTTGCACTCTACTTAAAGGGGACAGTCTACACCAAAATGTTCTTATTTAAAAAGATAGATAATCCCTTTATTAACCATTCCCCCATTTTTGCATAACCAACACAGTTTATATTAATATGCTTTTTACATCTGTGGATTACCTTGTATCTAAGCCTTTGCAGACAGCCTCCTATCTAAGTGCCTTTGACAGACATGCAGTGTAGTTCAATCAGTGAAGACTCCTAAATAACTTCACGGGAGGGGAGCACAATGTTATCTATATGAACACATGTGAACTATAGCACAGTCTAACTGTGAAAAACTTTCAAAATGCTCTGAGCTAGGAGGCGGTTTTCAACTGTTTAGAAATCAGTTTGAGCCTAGCTAGGTTTAACTTTTCAAAAATACCACCAAGGGGAACAAAGCAAATTTGATGATAAAAGTAAATTGTTTAAAATTGCATGCCCTATCTGAATCATGAAAGTTTAGTTTTGACTTTACTGTCCCTTTAATTTTATCTGTCTTACGGTTGCCAGCCCTCCCTATTCTCCCAAGGCTCCCTTATTTATCTGCTCTTAGAACATTTTCTCGCTTGTAAAATCTTCATTTCATACATTTCTTATTTAGTTAAAGGGATATGAAACCCATTTTTTTTTCTTTCGTGATTCAGATACAGCATGTGATTTCAAGTAAACTTTCTAATTTACCCCCTATTATCAATTTGGTCTTCGTTGTCTTGGTATCTTTATTTGAAATAGCAGAATGGAAGTTTAGGAGCCAGCCCATTTTTGATTCAGCACCAGGACAACGCTTGCCGATTGGTGGCTAAAAATAGCCACTAATCAGCAAGTGCAACATAGGTGCGGGGACGGAAAATGGGCGGCTTCTAAGCTTTCATTACTGCTTTTTCAAATAAATATACCAAGAGAACAAAGAAAATTTGATAAAAGGAGTTAATTAGAAAGTTGCTTAACATTAGCATGCTCTGAGGCCCATTTGATCAAGCTCCGAATGGAGCTTGAGGGCCCGTGTTTCTGGCGAGTCTTCAGACTCGCAAGTTATGGAGCATCAAACTGTCCGCCTGCCCTGATGAGGCGGACAGAGATCGCCACAATTCAACCCGATCGAGTACGATCGGGTTGACTGGACACCCCCTGCTGGCGGCCGATTGGCCGGGAGTCTGCAGGGGGCGGCATTGCACCAGAAGCTCACAAGAGCTTGCTGGTGTGCAATGCTGAATACGGGAGAGCGTATGGCTCTACGCATTCAGCTATGTCTGTCGGACCTGATCTGCACTGTCGGATCAGGTCCGACAGGACTTTTGATAAATAGTCCTCTTAATCTGAATCATGAAAGAAAAAAATGTGTGTTTCATAATTCTTTAAATAAATTTGATACATCTGACAGTATAATGTCTTTAGTCCCACTGTGCCTTAAATGAGAAATAGAATTCACGGACTTGCAGAAAGTTGTTAATCATATTAAAGTGATGGTTAACTCTCCCCATTTTAAAAACAGATCCGGAATATTAGCGATATATTAGATGGAGTTTATTCATCACTGCAATGAGGATGCGCTGATAATTTACTTTTTAATATAGATATGAAATTCAAATACCACGCGCTCCGCTGCCCACTTCAAAAGTAAATTTTTCTGTGAGTAGCTAATGGTTTTGAATTGTTGTCCAATCAGTGCTCTAGCTACAACAAGAATGCCTTAAAGCGAAAATGCTGATTGGAGAACAGTTCAAACCGTTAGCTCCAGAATAATTGACTTTTGAAGTGGGCAGCGGAGCGTGGGGTATTTGAAATATCATATCTATTATTAAAAAGTAAGTAATAGCACAACTTCATTACAACTGATGAATTAATCTCCATCTAAAATATCACTAACATTCCAGAATCTGCTTTTTATAAATGGGGAGGAGAGTTTACCATCACTAAGCTAGACTGTGTGAATGAAGATGATTTGTATTAGGAATTTTGTAGCTGTATCTAATTTGTAAAATAAAGAGTTTTTTTGTTTTTTAGTAGATATGTGCATGATCGAAAAATTAGTTTCGGTTCGATCGATTCGGAGGTTTTCGAAGTTCGTTTCGGATCGATTCGAATTCGGAAAACTTTGAATGAATTCGTTAGGATTCGAAAAATTTGGCTGGATTCGGTTCGATTCGTTCGGAATTTCGGTAAGTGTTAGGTGGGATTAAGACTTGTATTATGTACTGTATTATTAGGTGTAACCCATAGCAGAGTGATATAACCTAATATACTGTACAATACTAGTGTAATCCAAGTCCATCCGAAATTTACCGAATAAATCCGAACTAATTCAGATTTATTCTGTAAATTAGGCAGTATTTTAATTCGGAAATTCGGTTCGATCCGAATCGAACCGAATTGCACATGTCTATTTTTTAGTAACTACTCTATAAATTGATGATTTCCTAACATAAACTTTGTTGATTCCTTAGTCTCCCTCATTTTCTTAAAAAAAAAAAAAAAGTTGACAACCCTAGTCTGTCTATCTTTTTATACAAGGCACATGACCACCGTAGACCCTAAAATGATTATACACAATTTTCTTTGGCTGCATATAAGAGAAGATATTTTAAAATGTGTTCCTTTTAAATATTATTTATGTTTGTATTTATTGAGCAATAAGTTTTTCTAAAAAAAAATAAAAATACGTAGTCTTGCAAAAAATAAAATACTTGGTGGGTTTGACATTGTTCTCAATACATTGACTCCTTGTTTTATAATACACAAAATCCATCTACCTCTTGCCTTATTTGGAGGAGCCAATCCAAACGTATTACTAAAATAGACACAGCTAGCCATGGTCATTATCTTACCAGAATATTAATTGTTTTGCAGTTCTTCTTTTTAATCACTCTTGCTAAAAGCCATTTAGGGACAGATATGTGGCAGGGTTAGGCTTGTGAAACCTGTAACGGGCACTCTCAGTTCAGACTTGCCATGTGCAATATCAGTTCTCAGAACGGCAAAAACTCTTAATTTTTTTAGACTTAAAGGGACAATAAACATTTGCTATAACTGTATACATTTCAAAAGAATTGTGTGCTGTAACTCCTACGTAACACGCTCTAAAGTTTTAAGAAGTTGACACACACGCTCCATCTGGATGCTCTACCGGCCGCCCACGGAGTGCTGTGCTTTTTTTTTTCTTTCTTGTATGGTACTGCGGTATGTATCCTCCACTAGTTTATGACCGGTTGGCTGCTTAGTGTATAGAGCGCACGCGCTTACTGTAGGTTTGCACATGCGCACAACCGCCATTCAGCTCTCCATTACAATGAGTGTATCCCTTTGTTCTGGCATTGCGATCAGGGCCGGATTGGGCCACCGGGATACCGGGGGAAATCCCGGTGAGCCGGCACTCGCACTGGCAGCTGCACAGAGAGAGGGGGAGGGGCACAGAGAGGGTGTGAGAGCATTATCTTGGAGAGTTGAGAAGCGGTGTGGAATGAAGCTGCTTGTACACTCTCTTTACGTGTGGATGAAGGCAAGCTAGCATACAGCCAGAGTGTGGGAGAGAAAAGCAACATAGAACCTGGCCCCACAGCAGCAAGGGAGGCCAGGACATGGTACCAAAACCTGTTAGTCACCCAGGACCCTATTGCCTGCACAAAGAAATGCAAGGTATGCAAGAGAGGGCTCTTCAATAACTCAATATTTTAGGGATTTACACAGTTTGGGGCAGGCTGAGCCGGAGGGGGGGGGGGGGTTTGCTGACCCGGAGGGGGCTGGGCCGGGCCTATAAAAGTTCCAGTGCCGGTCTGATTTCGATTCACTCGTTGTACCAGCGAGTACCTATGCTATGGTCGCGAGATCATTAAATCCCCTTAGACTTTAACGAGCCACATATTTATTTTTAAAAAAGCAATAAGGTAATAATAATGTTAAATATAACACAAAGATAAGTGCATAACGATTTATCTGACACAACGCAGCACTTCTTTATATGTGTTCATTACTATGGCAGCACTGATTTCACATTTTGTCCATTCCTTTCCATAATTTTCTCTATAACTAAAATCACATGCCTTATTTGAGATATATTTTAAATATATAGATAGATAAATAATTGCTATGCTAAAACTGAGCACACTTGGAACAGGAATACATAGACGATACTGGATTTTCCCGGCCGGCTTATCAGGACTTGCTTGGTTGCAGTGGTCTATGCTATGGACTATCGATTGTGACTGTCCAATAAGATCCTAATATAGAGCTAGATTACAAGTGGAGCTTAAATATGCTTACGCAATAGTGATATTTGTGCTCTAGTCAGTAATACCAGCGCACGCAGCATGTGCACTGGTTAGTTACATGTTTGGTGCAATAGCAACGCGTTTCCATAGGCTCCCAATGAGAGCCTCATTTTCAGGGCTGTAAGACGGCAGCATGAGAACTAGCGCAGCGATGGCAGCAAATATAAGACGTATACGTATTAATATATATATATATATATATATATATATATTTTTATGTGTTAATATGTGTATATACACATATTAACACATATATATATGTATATAAGCGTATACATATAGATTTACTTTTCAGTGCGTTTTTTTTGTTTCTAACACACACTCACAAGTTATTTTTATTATTTTAATAAAGGGCACACTATAAATAATTTTGAGGGACACTTATAAATGAACCAGAGATAGATCTCTAGTTAATTTTATGAGCGCTAATTGCTACTGTGAGCTAGCAGTAGCAATAACCAGCCACTTGTAATGGCTGGGCTATTTATCGCGCGCTTGTAAACGGGTGAAATTCCCAGTTTACAGACGCACAATAAATTAGCGAACCACTAGTAATCTCTAGCCCATAATCATTGCAAGTATCATATTTTATTATTTATCCTTTTTTTCTATTATGTTTTTACAATTGTACATTTAATGTTTTATTTAAAATATTTTTTAAAGGGAGGCGGAGCCAACTACCAAGGGAATCAGACGTATGCAAGTGGAGCTCCTGGCTTCAATAAAGCATAAAACATGTTTATTTGCCTTTAGGGTAATATTTTTTCATAAAGCAAGGGGACCTTATTGATCTACACTACAACCGGACCCGGAGGAGTGCTTGAGCAGATGTTTCTAGCTTTGGAAATTCTTTAAAGATATGATCGGGATGGAGGCCCTCAATGGCTGGGGGTTAGCTATGGCGCAGCAACTGCATGATCACTTTGTTCGACTGGAGAGGTTACTGCATGAAAGCTGTGCTGAAACTAACGTGTGTACTCAGGTTGCCCTCAGTCTGATGAAGCCGACACTAACTCGGACCAGTGGTAATGGCTATGGTGCGCTATCTCCTGGGGCCTCGTGCTATCTGGCTGATCCCCTGCAACATGGCGAAGAGTTGCCCAATTAACAGCTGTAGTGACTGGATTAATCGTGAGCATACACAGTTTGTGAAACGGAGGAAGGTGACTGTCCCTGACACACCACCCCACACCAGGGCTGACCGGACACGATGCTAGAGCTTTTAATGCTTCATACATCACTTCCTAATTTATCTACAGCTGGCAGGGCCGTATGATATCTGGCAGAATGCGGCCATGTTTGGGGAATGCTCTCCTGTCTGTAGCACTGTTGCGGTGATTGAGCTTCTGCCTAATACTGCTAATACTGGACATGATGTTGAGAAACCTGTTACAGCTGCAAGAGACGGATCTGCCACCTAACAAACATACGTGGTTCTGCACCTCTTCTAACTGGCAATAGATCAGCTCTGGAGCTCTGAGAGATTTGCCTCCATTATGCCTACCACCGGAGTGGGTTAGGATTATGTTGGGATGCACAGATTGCAGAACCGGAGCTTGACTAGTGTTGTGAACTAAGGCATCAGACTGCAATCCACATAGTTTATTAGTTAACTCTACTACTATGCTACTAGTTAATTTTTTCCTACCCCCACTCCTTTGCGATAAGGAGTACTGCAATAATTGACATTTATCTATATTCTTTGACTCTTGCTAAGTGTGCTATTGACCCAATTGATTTAAGAAAAGGTATACCTCAAGGTTAGTGGTTCAGATTCAGGAGACCGGCATAGGGTAGAAACGGAGCCGAGCGCACTTTCCTTTATGCCTGTACAGCAAGAAAGGTAATAAAAGAGAACTTTAGAAAAAGGGACTTGTAAACTTTTTCGTTTCGCTACATAAGTTAACTTGAAGGCGATTTAGTCCTTGGATTGCTGTATATGAAAACACTGCGCTGGAAATCAAACAGGCGGCTTTTGTAAAGACTTGCCTAAAGTTCAATCTCTAAGTTTTTTATTTACGTGTTTGTATCTGTGTTTCAGAACTTCCTTCGTAAACTTTCTATGTTGTCTTTCTTAATAGTATTTGTTTATATGGTACCCCAATTTGCAACATAAGGTGGTGAGTGCCTTATCTAGCTAGATATGGGACTAAAATGTTCGGGTATTCTCTGTGTCCTTCATCTAACATTTTTTCATACTAATGATAAACCCATCTCTTCTATCGCCTATTTAGAGTGATTTAAATAAATAGTGTTGTGTTTGTTGAGGTCATACCTTATATACTAAGAAACGAAAATTATCAATCCTAGGATTGATGGATTGTACACCTATATAGCACTCATTCCCTAATTGATAGTGGCAGAAATTGGACAAGATCTGTGTCTCCTGGGAGGAGAGTGTGCGTGGGGATGTTTATAAAATATAACCTTTATTGGTAATATTTAAAATACAAGGCAACACAAACACAATTGACATACATACTTTGTTAAAAACACAGTTTGGGTCTTTGAAAGTTTTATCCGTTATTCACGGAATACATTATGTGGTGTATGGTGTATATTAGAAATCACTTGAGTTTCAAGTCTCAGTAATTGTATAATATTTTAATATACTTAGAGCTTACATCCAGTGGAGCTGTTTGGTTATGATATTTACTCTAATATTATATATGTGGTCTGTGACTCACCATTGAATTCAAATATAATATTAAGAGGTATTAACGTAAATATCCCATAGTATCACCAATAGTTTGTTATTAATGCTTATAGTATTGCATAGAATATGTGTCTTAGTGAGGACAATAACAGATTCCTTGTAGTTGTATCTTTGTGTTATATATAGGTACATATATCTTAGTATAATATTATTGGAAATACATGCAGGATGCTGTTTTAAATAGCCTCCTAGCTATATAGAGACAAAGAGTACTGTCTGTATGGAGTATAGTAACACTGGTCAGTGAGTTAACACATTAACCCCTGTAAGGTCTTTTATTCGTATATTTATCAATACTATGTATACAGGAGCATTATGCTTGTACCGCTGTGCAAGAGATTGGTTATGTTGCGAAAATTCCATTGAATTTTTAAGAGTTGATAATATGTACTATACTTTTGTAATAGCAACAAATTTAAGTAACATTGTAACTCTGTTGGATTGTTAATGTGTTTATTTACATGGGGAATGTTACTCCCATTTATATATATAAAGGCATTGCTTGGCGGGCTTGAATCTTAATAATATTGATAACACGCTTTCAATATAAGTTTACAAGAGAGAATTTTATAATGATATTCTCACCATTTGTTATTCTTAATAATTAAAGTTGAAATCTTACAATGTAGGAGTTATAGCAATCATATGAGTATGTTGATAGTGCTACAATAAAGTAGCTGCTCTTAGTGACTTCGCTACGCTCTTAATTTATATCAAATATTGCTTAGTATAGTAACTAGTTGAATCATATTGGTCCACTTAGGCATAGAAGGTCGTAGCGGCATTGTGACGAGAATTCACTGAGTACTTGCGGTATTATCTGTAATAGTTAAATCTCTATATTAATAACCGCTTGCTGAATCCACGCTATAGATACTGGTTAGATTTAAAATAATTCACTGAGTATTTGCGATATTATATCAATGTTTGATGCATCACATCAATAACCGCCTACAATATCTGCACTCCTTGCGATAATCTATCTGTATTAGATGTGCCACCTTACTAATCGCTTACTAAATCCAAAGCTGTAAATGCCGGTTAGGCTTAAGGACCCTTTGAAAAAGCCACGTTAGTGGCGAAACATGTTAGGGAATTGTTTGTAGAATGCCAGTCAGCATTTTTTTAATAAGCAGGAACAGAGGTCTTTATTATATATAACTATTGTGGTTGTGCACAATATTAAGTAAACTTACTCGAAAATGAGATTAACTCAGTAGTAATATATTAAGTCTAACCGACATTAGAAGCTTAGAATCAGCGAGCGGCTACTAATATGGAGCTTTGAATACACATATAACACCGCAAATACTTAGTGAAGCACCTTAAGCCTAACCGGCATTTACAGCTTTGGATTTAGTAAGCGATTAGTAAGGTGGCACATCTAATACAGATATATTATCGCAAGGAGTGCAGATATTGTAGGCGGTTATTGATGTGATGCATCAAACATTGATATAATATCGCAAATACTCAGTGAATTATTTTAAATCTAACCAGTATCTATAGCGTGGATTCAGCAAGCGGTTATTAATATAGAGATTTAACTATACAGATAATACCGCAAGTACTCAGTGAATTCTCGTCACAATGCCGCTAACGACCTTCTATGCCTAAGTGGACAATATGATTCAACTAGTTACTATTACTAAGCAATATTTGATATAAATTAAGAGCGTAGCGAAGTCACTAAGAGCAGCTACTTTATTGTAGCACTACAACATACTCATATGATTGCTATAACTCCTACATTGTAAGATTTCAACATTAATTATTAGAATAACAAATGGTGAGAATATCATTATAAAATTCTCTCTTGTAAACTTATATTGAAAGCGTGTTATCAATATTATTAAAGATTCAAGCCCGCCAAGCAATGCCTTTATATATATAATGGGAGTAACATTCCCCATGTAAATAAACACATTAACAATCCAACAGAGTTACAATGTTACTTAAATTTGTTGCTATTACAACAAGTATAGTACATATTATCAACTTTAAAAATTCAATGGAATTTTAGCAACATAACCAATCTCTGCACAGCGGTACAAGCATAATGCTCCTGTATACATAAGTATTGATAAATATACGAATAAAAGACCTTACAGGGGTTAATGTGTTAACTCACTGACCAGTGTTACTAAACTCCATACAGACAGTACTCTTTGTCTCTATATAGCTAGGAGGCTATTTAAAACAGGCATCCTGCATGTATTTCCAATAATATTAAACTAGATTATATGTACCTGTATATAACACAAAGAATACAACTACAAGGAAATCTGTTATTGTCTCACTAAGACACATATTCTATGCAATACTATAAGCATTAATAACAAACTTTGGTGATACTATGGGATATTTACGTTAATACCTCTAATATTATAATTTGAATTCAATGGTGAGTCACAGACCACATATATAATATTAGAGTAAATATCATAACCAAACAGCTCCACTGGATGTAAGCTCTAAGTATATTAAAATATTATACAATTACTGAGACTTGAAACTCAAGTGATTTCTAATATACACCATAACCACATAATGTATTCCGTGAATAACGGATAAAACTTTCAAAGACCCAAACCTGTGTTTTTAACAAAGTATGTATGTCAATTGTGTTTGTTGCCTTGTATTTTAAAAATTACCAATAAAGGTTATATTTTAATAACATCCCCACGCACACTCTCCTCCCAGGAGACACAGATCTTGTCCAATTTCTGCCACTATCAATTAGGGAATGAGTGCTATATAGGTGTACAATCCATCAATCCTAGGATTGATAATTTTCGTTTCACAAAACAAGTACACAGCACCTCAGCCATCTCTTTGTAACAAAATATATCTGGACTGATATCTATATCTTATTACCAGATCCAGAGATAAATAGGCTACCCTAAGTTGTAAATTTAAGCAGTGCCATTAGTACCCCCCTTTTTCTTATATACTATGTATTGTACTAATTCGGTGGAGACATAAAGCCATAGCTAAAAGTTAATGACTATACTCCTGTTACATACATAATCTATATAATCCAATCACCTTAACGTGTGTTTGTAACGGCTGCCTGCGGCCGGGGCGGGCTGGATGCAGACTCAAAAATCTCATAACTTGTCAACAAGAGGTTGCTCTTCACGAATTCCGTTCTAAGTATGACCCTAATCTTAGTAAAAAATGATATAAAATGGCACTAGCCATAGCTGATACTGCTAAGTACAATGTTTGGAATATATTTAGTTGGCAATCTCACCATAACAATATATGTCAACTATGTGACCATGGTATCTAGCTTATTAATTTCTGCTACTCCACAATAATTTTCTTATTTTTAATAGCTCTCTCCTCTCACATTAATGCACTTAATATGCGCCATATATAAAACTGTTACTCCAATTTAGAGATATTTTTAAAGTTTATCTCGTGGTTGTGTCTTCTCTGATTATTGCCCATTTGCATAATGTGGTAAGCTTATAATACTTTTCTGGCGGATTATTCACCCATTTAATCATATATCTATGTATGCTGGGTCCTTTACTGCCATTGTCTATATATCATATTTTAAGCACTACTTGGGGCACAGATAATCTCTTCCCCGCCTACTCATTCACATCTTCATACACCCATTCATCTACCCATTCATTCATATACTCATTTCATTATCTTCATCTTATATACTCACCCATTTCCCACCTAACCAGGCTTTCCCTCACTCATCCATCCATTACCTTAACTGGGTACCATATGCCCATCATGCGTTGTGTTCCTTTAATGTCGTTGTATGCATACTATATTTATCAAATCGGAGTACCATTTGTCTTGTTCATATACCCACATCATCAACCCATTCATTCATTTACTAGTTATTCATTATCTTCATTTATTACTCAACCATTTCCTCACCTAACCAGCTTTCCCTCACTCATCCATCCATTGCCTTAACAACATATCCATATTCGCGTGTGCTCCTTTAACTGTATGAGTTTGCTTCATTTTAGTTAATTATGTGATTGTTTATATGTCATATCAATATAAACCTCAATAAAAATTAGTTTAAAACAAAAAAAAATAAAAAATATTTTTAAAATACATTGTATTCGTTGAAATTTTTTTAAAATGTATTTTCATTTTATAAGTGCTGTTTTTTTTATCCCCCATTTCTTTGATAGGAAATCATTTTCTCTGTGTTGTAATTTTTTATTATTAAATAGTTGTTTACAAAAATAGATGTTTTTGTAGCCATTAAATATATACTTTTCTTTTGGCACCATTTTTCTAATTTTTTTTTTATTTATTTTTTTTATTAAAAATCAATAGATTATAGGGCGCTCGCCTAGAAGGTGTATTTCTTAAATAAAATACAAACAAGGTATGTGTTAGTAAATTAAACCGTTTAAATAGGTATAAAATTTGAGATAGACTACTCTTGGACATCCTAAAAGGCACTATTAAAGTTCTGCTTTGATAACTTCAATGGATTTGAAACCCAATTCAGAAAAGAGCATGCAATTTTAAGCAACTTTTACTTCTATTATCTATTTTTCTTTGTTCTCTTGGTACCTTTATTTGAAAAAGCATGACTGTAAGCTTAGGAGCCAGTCCATTTTTGGTTCAGCATCCTGAGTAGTGCTTGCTGATTGGTGGATACATTTAGACACCCAATCAGCAAGCGCTACCCATGTGCCTGAACAAAAACGGGGCCGGCTCATAAGCTTACATTCCTGCTTTACAAAGAAAGATACCAAGAGAATGAATAATAATAGTAGGTAAACTAGAAAGTTGCTAAAATTGTATGCTCTATCTGAATCATGAAAGAAAAAAAATGTGGTTGATCTAGGGCTTACCAATAATTTTTAGAGGTGAAAACTGGGACCCACCCTGTCGCGGTGTCAGTGGGGGGTGTTGTCAGGGGCGTGGCAAAGGGTCATGGTGATTAACCGGGGTTCCCTTTTTAAAGTAGTAGGCTTTATGTGCGTAATGTTTCGTGGATACTCCACCCTTCCTCAGTCAAACAACAAGTGAATCACACAGTTTAAATGACAGTCAAGTCCAAAAAAAAATCCCTTTCATTTTTAAAATAGGGCATGTAATTTTAAACAACTTTCCAATTTACTTTTGTCAACAATTTTGCTTTGTTCTCTTGGTATTCTAGTTGAAAGCAAACCTAGAAGGCTCATATGATAATTTCTAAGCCCTTGAAGGCCGTCTCTATTTTGATTTACTTTTCACAGCAGGGGAGAGCAAGCTCATGTAGGCCATATAGATAGCATTGTGAACATGCTAGTGGCAGACACTGCACTAATTGGCCTAAAATGTAAGTCAATAGATAATAACTAAAAGTCATGTGATTAAGGGGCGGTCAGAAGATGCTTGGATACAACGTTAGTCAGAGAGTAAAAAGTGTATTAAATATAACTGTGTTGGTTGTGCAAAACTGGGGAATGGGTAATAAAGGGATTATCTATCTTTTTAAACAACAAAAATTCTGGTGTTGACGGTCCCTTTAAATAGACCATAACACCACCCCCTAGTGAAAAAGGCACCTTTACGTTGTCATGGCAACTGATACACAACATGAGCAAATAAATCATTCATCTAAATCTCAGATTCTAAATATTGCCCAAACATCAAGCATAATTATCAATTTCATAAAATAGTGAAAAGCATATAAATCACACAATTTAATATCTGCAGTGTAATATGTGTTTTATGTGTCTAATTATGGAACCAGAAGCCGGATACTGATAAGGCAATAATACAACATTGAATGAAATAAGTAAAAAATAAAAACACAGCTCTAAATGTGGTATTGAAACACCCTTGTTTAAATATTGACCAGTAGAGTTCAATTAAATGCATTAATACTGACTAATTTCATATTTAACTAAAATTGTGATTTTGAGGAGTCATATTTAGCGTAAGGATGAGTATAATGTAATGTGGGCACTTGGCCATTCCTGATGATATCCCAGTTTAAAATATGGCTCTGATCAGTAGCGGCTGGTGACTTTTGAGCATGGGGGAGCACTAGCCCCGCCCCTCAGATGGCTCCGCCCATTTTAATGTGTGTGTGTATGTGTATATATATCTATATATAACTTATATATCAAATTTGCTTCATTCTCTTTGTATCCTTTATTGAAAGAGCATCAATATCTCACTGAGAGCTAGTTGAACATATTGGGTGAGCCAATGACATGAGGCATATATGTGCAGGCACTAAACATCAGTTAATTCCCAGTAGTGCATTGCTGCTTTTGAGCCTACCTAGGTATCCTTTTTTACAACAGATATCAAGAGAACAAAGCATATTAGATAACAGAAGTAAATTGGAAAGTTGTTTAAAATTGTGCTATCTGAATCATGAAAGGAAACATTTGGGTTCCATGTCCAGTTAAATATTTTATATTACAATCTAAAGTTGTTTTATGCCACAATAACTTAAAAGATTTTGCCTGAATAAATGTAGCTTTAATCAGTCATTACACAAAACTGTGTAATGTGACAGTTGTAGAGAGCTGCCCCTTTAAACACTAATAATTCTACACAACACATACACACACATACAAAGACACACAATCAAACAGTATTCCTGGAAATCACTATTCATGTTCCTCCCCGCATACCATGCAGGTGGCAAACCTAATTAGCAGCCCTTGTTAAAAGCATACCTAGGTACACTCAGGATTTGCAATGCACTACGGGGAGCTAGCTGGTGATTGGTTTAGCTACAGAGTTATGTACAAGCGATTGTGCAATGATAAATTGCTCTCTATAAGAGCATTTACATTTTGCAGTTTTATGTTCCTTTAAAGAAAATACAGGCAAACTTGATGGGCATTTTGGTTCTTCTGAGCCTATATACAGGACAATGAATTACAGCAGTATTTGCTAGATGGCGAGTATGGTAAATGTAAAGAAGTATTAATTTGCACAGGATACTCTACATTGCTCTCAGAGCCAAGGTAATATAGGTCTCCTATGCAGCTATTACCTGCACAGCAACTTGAGCTCTTTGGCTGTCTCCTCTGTGCAACCCAGATCCCTGGCCAGATCGGCATCACTTGGTAGCAGCTCCTCTGGGTTAGGAGCCTCAGCCAAACTAATGTCCCAGCTATTCAGGCAGCTATGCCATAAGCCACCGAATGAACCCACGTGGATGGTCTTAGTGTTTACATCCGTGACCTCATAAATAGGAACATTTGGGTCCATTTCTCCGGTGTATAAAGTAATTTCTCAATTCCAAATTTCCCTAAATCTTTGTCAAACGCCAGCATTCTGCTCTAAAACTCCTCCCCTTTCAGTCACGGCTTCTTTCACATAAGGTGGACAAACAGTCTGCACATTAAGCAACCTAAACAAGCAATTCAATAAACATAGAAGAGTGTTCAACCGTCACCAAGCAAATGCATGAGATGTCAGCTGCACAAATCTGCCTGACTTTAATTCTTTAGGACAGGCAGACTGAATGACAACTACAAGAAACACCACCCATTGGATAAAGTGTTTCAAATATTTAGCCCATTAATCCATAAAGTACATAGCAAGACGGCACATTTACATGAATTTCTTTTTTCTGCTAATCAAATAACGTTGGCTACTTTCAAAAAAAGTGTAACAAATTGTTTTAATTTACCAAAAGAAACATCAAATAAATAATTTGTTAATTGATTTTTCGGTTAAATTTCTTATAACCAATAGCTAACGTTCTGCAAATATAACATAAAGTGCGCGATCTAATCTAATTTGTTGCAAGATAATTATTGCACACATCACTTGAATCGTTCAATTTATTTGTGCGAATCCGCCTTTAACAAAAAGGAAGTTTGTGAGATTAGACTACGACAGGAACTATAGTCTCGCTTGTTGGCAGTTGCATTCTGGGAATTGTAGTATTTCATCGCCTTATTCTCCTAACCATTTAAAATTCTAAACAGGTTCTATGCACAAATTTCATGCAATCGAAACACAGTTTAGAATGTTAGTGTGAACTGTTTATTTTTGCAGATGAAGTTAGATAATTTCTTATTTTATCCTCAATGGCAGAATCAAGCGTTTTAAACGTGACTGTGAGCGATGACGCTCTTCTCTGTCACTGGCTGCTGCTGGCCTGCTGCCTGTCTCTCTCGTAACACCTCCCACCCCTCGCACAGGCTGAAGTGTGCGAACAGCAGACTATGGGGATAGGGAGGCTGGGAGCTGCGCAGCAGGCAAATTTAGAATGCGCATAGCACAGTGCCAATAGCTTAGCTATCGCACGTGCGGTTAGGGGTTAGATAGACTAGTAAATTAGTACAGGGGCAAGGTTACAGGCTGTATTCTGTATATTATACTCTAACTTACTACATGTAAATAAATAAATGTAATAATAAAAAGAAAATAAGTTTGGATTGTATTTTTTTCTGGGGGTAAAAAAAATTATAATTTTTTCAATAGGGGGCTATTGGAAAAATTATATATTTTTTTCTTATTTTTTTTTTTCTTATGGGCTGCTGGGGGGGGCACGTGCGAGTGTGCTCAAATGGAGGAGCCTCCACTGGCTCTGATGCTTCTTGATCTATTAGTGTACTTTGACATCTTAAAACTCTCCCTGATTATTGATAGATTATAAGAAGTTGTTTTAATAAGAGGCTCTGTATTTACTACATGTCTCCCTTCTTGACAGAATGAACTTGTTTAGTAAGCACGGGCCACTCAAAAGCTCAAGCTAAGAAATCAATATTTGCAGGCCCATTTATCGAGCTCTGTATGGAGCTTGACGGGCCGTGTTTCTGGCAAGTCTTCAGACTCGCCAGAAACACAATTTATGAAGCAGCGGTCTAAAGACCGCTGCTACATAACCCTGTCCGCCTGCTCTGAGCAGGCGGACAGGAATCGCCGGAAATCAACCCGATCGAATACGAACGGGTTGATTGACACCCTCCCTGCTGGCGGCCAATTGTCCGCGAGTCAGGCAGGGGGCGGCGTTGCACCAGCAGCTCTTGTGAGCTGCTGGTGCATATGTTAAATGCGGAGAGCGTATTGCTCTCCGCATTTAGCAAGGTCTTGCGGACCTGATCCGCAGTGTCGGATCAGGTCCGCAAGCCCTTTGATAAATTGGGGCCTTAGTGTCCCTCGGGGAGCATTACTACCCTTCCTCTTGTTCAATCTCCATGGCAAGTTTGGTCAGATAAGATCACATGGACAAAATGTCCCCTCTGGTGATACACACCTATAAGCATGAAAAGACCAGGCTTTGACAAAGTTAAGGTTATTGAAATAAAAATGTCCAAAACTTTGTGAAAATCTGGATTGGAATACCACTGTCAAAGTCTCTCCATGCAAAGTACTGATGGAGATTAACATATTCAAATCACTGGAAAACTACAATCTAAGGAGACATTAAATGTTTAAAGGGACACTGAACCCAAATTTTTTCTTTTGTGATTCAGATAGAGCATGAAATTTTAAGCAACTTTCTAATTTACTCCTATTATCAAATTTTCTTTATTCCCTTGGTATCTTTATTTTTGGTGAACAACCTGGGTTGTCCTTGCCGATTGGTGGATAAATTCATCCACCAATAAAAAAGTGTTGTCCAGAGTTCTGAACCAAGAAAAAATCTTAGATGCCTTTTTCAAATAAAGATAGCAAGAGAACGAAGAAAATTTGATAATAGGAGTAAATTAGAAAGTTGCTTAAAATGGCATGCTCTGTCTGAATCACGAAAGAAAAAAATTTGGGTTCAGTGTCCCTTTAAATTAATCTTTCATTATTCAGAAAGAGCATGCTATTTTAGAGAACTTTCTAATTTACTTCTATTATCAAAATGTGTTTTGTTAACTTGGTATCATTTTTTGAAAAACATACCTAGGTAGGCTTAGGAGAAGGAATGCACTACTGGACGCATGCTGGTAATTGGTGGCTATATATATATATATATATATATATATATATATATATATATATATATATATATATATATATATATATATATACACACATACACATAGATTACCCCAGCTCTTCTGATGGACTGAAGCACACCTCAATGATAAGTAATTATGGAGTCAAACCTGACATTGGATGGCAAGTTTAAAGGGGTATGGTAAACTTTTAAAAGCTTTCAAATGTATTTCTATTACCAATGTACTCATTTTCCTTGGTGTCCATAGCAAAACTGTTTCAAATATAGTAGCAAAAAATGCTGTTGTATAGTGTTGACGAAATATATACACTCATGGGCTTACCTAGTATGCTTTCATGGAAAATAAATAATACCAAGAGGAAGATGTAAATTTGATTATGGAAGAAACTTGGATTTCAGAATCAGGAAAGTTTAATTTTGACTTGAATGCTGGACAGATAGCTTATCGTGCTAATTTACACTGATCTGTGGAAACCCGAGGGTTGCAGGTTCGATCCTGGTGAGGTACACTAAAGCCTTTAATCTTTCCGAGGTCTGAAAAATGGGTACCGTTGGGTAATAATAACACCTTTTATCAGCCCCGCGAGTCGGTTAAGTCTGAGGTTGTGCGCTATCCAAGTATCTATTATTATTACTTCAAGGTCCCTTAAATGAGATTGATAGTGGTGTATACAGCGCCTAATTAGGCAGGAGGCTTTATATTCAGTGGAGAATCCGGGTGTAGAGTAAGTATAGATAAATATACATATAGGTACAGGTATAAATATGATGGAACAGTTTATTACAACAATTAATGATAGATGAAATACAAATGTACTGAACAATTAACTAGTAGATTCAAAGTGTCAGCAATAAATTGATTGATCGATCAATTTATAATTACAATGTATATTTATCTATACTCACTCTACACCCGGATTCTCCACTGAATATAAAGCCTCCGGCCTAATTAGGCGCTGTGTACACCACTATCACATTAATATTTGTTCATTATTCAGACCAGCTAGGTGGTCTTTGTATACCAGCCTGAGGTTATACCTTGGCGCTCAACCTAAATACATGTTGCCCCTTAAATGAGATTCCCATAATAGAAATGGAAAAAGGGCTTCCACCTAGCACTCACATTGTACTGCAGTTTTGGACTGCAACATAAGATTTTAGCTTGATAAAAGAGGTTTGTACGTATATTAATTTGTTGGATCTCTTCTGCCATAAAAATCTGTATTTGTTTGTCTCAGCGTAGTTTTTCTTTACTATGATGCAGTTTTGGGTAGAACGAATACATTAGAAATATAATTACACAACTTGCAAGAAACATCAAACCAATTACTGCAATAAGAAAACCTATTGTGAAGATCAGACCACAATGTTTGATAAATGCTTTATTCAAAGTCTAATTTACTCGCAAAAATGTAGAAGTCTTTCTAAACTGTGATCATTTGACTGCCATTTATCTGTTCCTTGTAGCAACGATTCTGATGTATAATGAGGTCTTTACAGTTAATCTCCTGGGGACCCTTTGTCTGAAAAGTACAGAGTTGACTAAGAGAGTTACACTGACACAAACATACTGAATGAAGCATATTTAAATACTATAAATGCAAACAAGTTAATTGGAAAAGAAGATAAATGGAATTTGTAATTAAAGGGACATGAAACCCAATTTTTTTCTTTCATGATTTAGAAAGAGCATATAGTTTTAAACAACTTTCTAATTTACTTCTATTATCTAATTTGCTTTATTCTTTTGATATTCTTAGCTGAAAAGAATATCTAGATAGGCTCAGTAGCTGCTGATTGGTTGCTGCACATAGATGCCTCTTGTGATTGGCTCTCCCATGTTCATTGCTCTTTCTTCAACAAAGGATATCTAAAAAAATGAAGCAAATTAGATAATAGAAATAAATTGGAAAGTTGTTTAAAATTGTATTCTCTATCTGAATCATGAAAGAAGAAAAATGGGTTTAGTGCCCCTTTAATATTTTTACCAGACAAAAAAGAAAAATGTGTCAAAGTTGGGTCACTCATCAGTACCGTTCTGCAAAGCAATAAGGGCTATACTATTTCTCATTAGTGGTTGTATATCTTTTTCATTCATCGGTCTTACAAAAAGAATACCAAGAAATAATAAAGAAATAAGATGACAAGAAGGGAACATATAATTTAGCATAAAAGAAATGATAACAAAGACAAAACGTCTCTGGGCTTTGTCAGTGAAGACTGGATCATCAGCATTACAAGTCCCACCTCCACAGTTCCAGGGTTTGCTAAGTCCACAGCCATTATTTGTTCTTCAATCTTTCATCAGCCATACATTTGCAAGCTAGTCAGATTTGTTCAGCGCAGTCCCTGAGAGCTGTCGCGCTAAGCCTCTTATTAGCGTGGGCCGGGGCTCTGTGAAGAGGAGCGGGTAGCATGGATCTCTAGCGCAAGTAAGTAAAAAGCTACAAGTGAACTTTTTTACCTGTAGCTTTGGAAAATTTACATTCGGAAAAACAAATATAAATGTTCTGAGAATATTCAGTATTTGTTTAATTTAAAACAAAACAAATACCAAATAGAGCAGCCAACAAATATTAGGGGAAACAAATTTCCCTGAATATTCATTATGACAGATTTGGATGAACCAATTTTTTTGTTGCTGCACAACTCTAATATAGGCTAATATCTGAAACTACAATTCCCACAAGCCTAGACTGCTAAATCACTACTGAGCATGTCTTTGTACCTTGTATTAGTTCACTATGTTAAATCACCATGAATTGGAAAACTGCAGAAGAGATTGCCACATGTCCAAATAGTATAGAGCAGGGTTCTTCAAACCAAGGGTTGAGACCCATTACTGGGTCGCGATGAGATATGAGAGTGTGTGTGTGTTGTATGAGAGTGTTGGGTGTGTGTTTGTGTTATCTTTTACAACACTTTCAAGTTTCACTACAATCAGGAATAAAATATGCGCATATTTAGTTACTTTAGTGACAATAATTGCAGCTATCTTGTATATAGTATAGTATCTATTATAATACCTCATACATTTTCAGACCAAGCATAATAATATCGTCATGAAGGTATGTGGTTTCATGGCACTGGGTTTTGGGGGGAAAAGTTTAAATAACCTTGGTATACAGGATAGAGAGTATCTTGCCGAACATATAATAATACAGTTTGACGGCCTAGACAAATCATACTTGCCATATAATATCCCGAAGTAACTAGTGTCTGGGATGTTGTGGGTTAAAATATTTTCTTGATTGAAATATTCTCTTGGTTAAAAGAATTTGTTAAAATAAATTAAGTGGATACACATTCCTGCAGCAATTGGTGAACATCTAAAATTGGGGTTCAGTAACTAGTATCTAATCTGAGGCAGTTCATTATCACCAACTACATATTCCTAACATAATTCCAGACAACCTAGGATATCATCGGGAAACATTTTAATTATTTTATCTTACCGGGTGACCAAATATGGCTGACATGTTGCTTCTGGTATCAAAATGACCCACATGGTTCCACAATATGATTGATCATAAATGTATGGCTACTGAATGTACCTAAATAAAATTAAGGTCTGGGAACTGGTTTATGACCAGCAATAAAATGGGTGGCTATATCCTTTGTCCCCTCTCTGAAAGGGAATTGGCCAAAAACCTTACTAGAGCCAAAAAATGTATTTAATGTTGAATTTGACTAAAAAACTTTTACATGGGAGGAGTTTATTGTATGGATGATAATTTTCTTCCAATCTCCCTTGGGACAGCAATAGTGATTATGTTAGTCTATTCTTTTTATTTTAATCTGCTAGCAACATGTAATTTTGTTTGTTAATTCTTAGTGTATAAATAATATTTCTTTATTAAATTATACCTTTGTCTAATATCTGACCTATTTACCAAAGAGACAGTATTGTGTGATTATATTTTTTATAAAGGGCTAGATTACGAGTGGAGCGCTATTTATCGCTCCTGTTCTCGCACTAATTCTGCTAGAAGTAAGCTTTTGCACTTGTCGGGTAGCACTCGTATTACAGGTTAAAAGTAAAAAGTTTTGGCAGCGTGCGGAAAAAGCCAGTTAGAATATCGCGACCACGCTAACGTATTACCCAATAGACTTCAATGGAGTACGAAAAGTGGAAAAAAACCCACTCACGCGCAAACCAGATGGCATTTTCTCAAGTGTGCTAACCCAACATGAAAATATGAATATTTCTATGTTCTTGACATAGTAAATTTCAATTTCCAATTTCAGGCTAGATTACAAGTGGCATGCTAATGATAGTGCAGGATGCCATAAGCAGTATCGCTGGAAGTGTTAACATTAGTGCGCAACTTGATATTACAAGTCCATGGCGGCCGACATCACTCTAGCGCACCCGTTACTTTTAATAGATATTGCTACTGCACAAAATAGCGCTCATATTACAAGTTGAAAGATATGGGTTGCGCCCAAGTGAAAGCCCAAATAGTGGTAGAGGAATTAGACCTGAAGTAAAGTGTAAGGGATAAAAATGTTTTTCACAAAACACATCTAAAACATATTAAAATAAAAGTATTACACTCATATGTACAGTTTTTTATTAAAATAAGGATATAGTAAGGTGTTTGACTGGAAAGGGCTCCAACGTGTGTGTGTGTGTGTGTGTATATATATATATATATATATATATACATATATATATATATATATATATATATACACACACACACATATATATATATATATTTATATACACACACATACATGTCTATATATATATATGTGTATTTATGTGTTTATATGTGTAAATATATATATGCACACATACATAAATATAAACACATACATACATACTTTTGAGCCCTTCTTAAATACCTTGAAGCATGCAATATAATTTTTAATCAAATTCAATATGTTTTAATGTGTTTTCAATAGACATATCTGAAATTCCTATGTTCATCATTTAGGGGAAAAAAATTAGAGAGAAAGAGAGAATGAATTAATCAGTTATTGTATAGGCAATAAACACATCTAGGCAAGTATCCATGCTTGCCTTTCCTGCAAAGTACTCTGCATACATGGTTACCATTGCAGCTGAGGATTCTGGGTAAGATATGGAAATTAGCTATGCAATATTTCATGCTCTTTGCTTTTGGTACTGTGTTGAACCACAGCTAATCCTCTTATGGGGCAGATACATCAAAGACAAAACCACTTCTGGACAGCTGTTTTAAGCTTATTAGCTCTCATCAGTAGAAGAAAGGTATGAATTTCTGTAATTATTCATATAGAGATATAAGTATCAAAATATATTTTCCAAAAATACACACGCACATTATATATATATATATATATATATATATATATATATATATATATATAAATATGTAAAAATAAAAACATTTTCTTCTAAGTGAAGAACATAGGAATGTGAGGTATTACTTACATAAAAGTATAAATGTGGCTCTCCAAATACAGTGACAAAAACTCCTTTATTGTGCTAAAAACATCAGCAACTCACCGTTACACAGCTAATATTTGTAATCAATACTATAGTTTTCACCAGAGGGGGCTGCAAAATACTGGTATATCAAGGGTTGTAAATAACTTTGTTTCTTTTTGAGAATTTACAGAGCACAATATACAGACATCCCAACTCTCCCTGAAGTTCAGGGAGTTTTTCTGATTGTAATAGCGGCTCCCTGATGCCAGCAAATGGAATGCAATCTCCCTGAAACTCCAAGTACCATGATCCAATGTGGCCCAAATCCGGAAAAGTGTTTCTTTAAGGAATGCCTTTAGTTGCTGGGACGTTATAGAACCCTCAAAGCATGCATCAGTAACCAAAAGGCCCCCACTAATTCTAATAAAACACAAATACTATCTCATTTACTGCTCGTAATTAAACTTTGTATTCTAAAATATTTAAGCATTCAACAAGCGTATGATCCCTGGAAAATAGGTTTATTGTATGTAGTTGTGCAATAAAGCTACTTTTTTTTATGTGACTTTAGTAGGAAGCTACTTTAAAGGGACATTAAACACTAAATACATGCTAGATAGAATGATGTATTCAAAGAAAAGATTAGTCCATGACTAACATGTAGATGTATTTTTTAAAGTTTTATTAGTTGTTTAAAAAGTGACAAAATAAGTGTAAAGTTTTAGTGTCTATAAAACACTGGGAGCTGCCATGTTGTAACTTGTGTTACCTTCTCTGTTGTGGCCAATTAGGGTCAGTTAGAAATAGGTCACTAAAGTGTGCAGCCAATGGTTGTGCTGGATTTAACAGTGTTCTGCACTTCCATTTCTAACAGGAACTGAAAACCTCACAATTTCAGAATGGAATTGCAGGCAAAGAGGACAAAATAAATAATGAAAGTATATTGCAGAGTTGTTTTATTATAAACAATTTATCATTTTATATTACCATCTCAAAGTGTTTAATGTCCCTTTAATGATAAGTCCCTGAAATGAGTTATTGCAGGTTGGGATGTCTGAATATATCAATCAATAATATATACTGGCACCCTTTCCCCCCACAAAAAATAAAAAAAAATATATATATATATATATATATATATATTCTGTTCAGGTATTTGTAAGAATTACTGTAATTTTTAAGTAAATCCATAAACTCAGTTTAAGTAACAAGATCACAGTAACACAAATGACCATGCAGTGCAAGTGAGTTGTGAGATCATATTACATTATTACTTTATGGAAAAAAATAGGGACCATCTGAAATGCTCTACTCAGTCTCTATCAAAATAAAAAAAACCTTTGAGATCTCCTTTCTTATTCGTTGATATTCACAAGCCACGCCCATAATTCTCCAACCGCACCAATCACTGAAGAGGTCTCTCAGCTTCCGTACCGGGTGGCCACCGTTCGAGCAGGCAAAAACCTGACACATTTTAGGCCTCAACAAGTTTTTAGGCGGCAATAACTCGACTGCGCTGTATTTTTAAAAATGATATCGCTAAATGGACAGCTACTCTCTTGATATACAGATTATAGCCTGGATTATATAACACTGATGCTTCTGATATTCCTCATCACACTCTCCCTAAGGCCTACTGCATCATCCCAACCGGCACTTTATAGACGGTCCCTAACTTATAGAACGCGGCTCCTTTAAATATATAGCTGCCCTTTGCAATGCCTGATATAAATTCTACTACAATTCAAGTGAAACCCTTAAAACTTAACTTTATTTTAAAAACATTCATTTTTCTAATCATAATTTAATAAATTCTGTCTCCCGGATGCATCAGGTTCATCTTTATATCTGTACAGTCCCATACCCTGTATACACAGCCTGTTCCGAGACTATATGGCTGCTGGTCCTATAGCGAGATGATTTTGTTAGGTGCTTAGTGAGGAATGGCATCTTTTTATTTTCGAGTGTTTTGGGACTCTTTATAAAATAGTTGTGTGTTTTTTTAAAAGGGGAAAGGGGAGTTTGGTTAATGCAGGCTGAGCACAGGCACCTCCAAGGACAGCCCCCGGCCGGGGTCCTTGTGACATGAGGTCCTATTTAGTCTGGGTCAGGTTCAGTGCTGCTTCAGGAGGGAAACTTCAGGGGGCTTTGTCCCGAGACAAAGAGCAGCGAGCACCGCCGAACCCGGATTTGTCGTCGCAGGTGAGCGGCTCAGGGAAGCAACATAGAAGTAGGGCGGCAGCAACGGCTCCGGTTCTCGCCCTTCCTATCTCTGGGCTGCGGTGGCGGGGAGGCGCATCGTTATCTGGGACAGCTCAACACTGGGATATAGTAGCCGAATCCATATGTCCCGGTCATTTTTACTAATAAAGCAGCATGGGGGTCCCAGCTACTGATACGATTCAAGTGTTGCCCCTTTAATCGGATTTGATTTGCATTGGCTGCCAGTAGGTACTGAGCATGCCCACACTACTGTCCCGGGACAGACAGTGGGTGCGTTAATCTTTTGGCTGCCAACTGCACCCCTCTCTTGCTGCCAAGGTGGTAACAAACATGCTGCCATAGGAAGGGGCTGGCACGTCCCATACACTATCTTCCCAACTCTTATCCCAAATAGTCGCACTGACCCACGGGATCCCTTCTTGTGTGTTTTTCCCCCACTCGTGTTTGGGACAGGCAGATCACTATCCCTTATTAGTGTGACTTTATATAGTGTAGCTGGGCACACAAGGCTGAAAGTCTATTTTATTCACTCATCCTTGTAGGATGTGCTGCTGACATCTGCACGTGTGGCCCATGCAGTGACAGCTCTGGTCTTGCAGGTACAGGATCTTAAGACTTGGCACTGGCAGCAGCACCTTTAGATGATGAGTATATTCAAATAATATTGTATATGTTTTATCAGGACTATTGTAACTCAGACCAGTGCAATGTTTCCTTATGAAAATGTGGAATACCCCCCCCCCCCCCATAAATTCTTAAAAATGGGGCATATAAAAAGAAGGCACACCCCCTTTCTGTTCTCATTTATAGATATGCAATTTTAAATGACATGTATAAATGATCAGCTCATTTTAGAAAAGTAAATGGGTTTTTTTTTTTTTTTTTTTTTTTTTTTTTTAAAAGCAAATTCCCCTAAATCAGGAATTGACAAATCCTTGTTGTAACAGATTAGACAAAAGCCCTTGTCTGGTGTGAATGTTTTTTTAACTTTGTTTTCTGCTCATAATCTTCCATATCAGTCTGACCCCTGCTCGATAATTGGCTGCAGGTTGGAGATAAAATCTCAAAATAATTGTTGGGTTTAGAAAGATCTGCTTTTAATCTAAAAAATAATTTGTGTGTAAACCTTGAGAGCAAGAAGCTGTGGGTCCTATTTTTTTTTTTCTTACATCCAGATATAAATTAGTTTCTATAATTGTCTGAACCTAGTTAGTGCAAAAGTTCTACTTGGGACAATAGTTGCAAGAGTAGTTTGGATTTGAATACTGTACAAACTCTTGCAGAATTCATAATGTTGTATCATTTTGGCTGTGAATACATTAAAACAAACATGTGAAAGCAACAGGAAGTGGATTTCTCTGCATCACTAGTCAGTGGAATATCCGAGGAAGAATCACAACTTTATCAATGGAGAGTTATGCCCTTTAATAGGTTTTATAAAAGGTTTCAGTTTGGGGACATTGCTTTCCAGAACCTGTTCAATTATCTTTCAAAAGTGCTGATTGAAGCTCAGAACCCGAACATAGCTGCTAAGCACCCTTAGAGGGGTTTAAACTATTTTGAGATGACCCCTTGCAACAAACTAGCCGTCTGATAGGAACAACTCCACAGACCTCATGGTGGACAGTAACCCACCCATGAAGAGTAAAAGTGATGGTAAATTTTCTAGAATAAAATGTATATTTTAAAACTATCCAAGAAGCCTAGAATGTCTATAGCACCAATTTCTCTCATAAAATCAATCTTTTATTGGATAATTTTAAAATATAAACATGTGACGTTTTGGGTGCATCCACCCTTAATCATGCATGATTGATTTTATGAGAGAAATTGGTGTTGTGGATATTCTAGACTCTTTGGGTGATTTGAGGAGGTTAGCAGGTACCTCTGTCTACAACGGCACCTTTTTGTCCTATTGGCAGCTGAGTGACATAAAGTTTACTATATTTTAAAACTATCCAATATGCACGTACTAATGTAAATCTTACTGCTGTTCTCTGTAGAAGCAAATATATACATTTAGCCCTTTTAAGCTCCTGCTGGTTGTTCTCCTTTGTACAAGTTTTTCCTTTTTTGACAAATGGGCAGTACTGCCACCCCTGTAAATATACAGCAGAAAGTCCTGTACTGTTAATTTTGTAGTTTTGACTTTGACTACAACTGCCCATTTGCACAACATCCAGTATAATTTTAACTGGCTATACCTCGCAGCTGTGAGGTTAGTGCTGCTAAATGTATCATGGCAGTTTCTGCTCTGGAACATCAGTTCAGGGTTCAACCCTCTTGCATGAGTTGAACACAGATTTGCAGGGTTGATAGTGAATTACATGCTCCACCGAATGAGAGTGTGTAATGGCCATTTAAACTCTGCTTTTGGTCCAGCATCACAGTTTAAAATACTTTGCATTGGTATTGACATTTTTTGTGCTGTCTTCCTTTTGAGGCATTGATTTGTCACCACCACTGTCCAACTATTGCAGCTAACTTTCTCCAAAGTGATTATATTAAGTGTTTTGTCATAAAAATCTTAAAGGCAAAGTGAAAAGAGTTAATTTAATTTTGTTTCAGCAACTCTCTTTACAAGCGGCAGGTCACTCTCACCCCCCACTGCGAGGTTTAATTTATTTTATTTTTCTGGATGCTTTGCTGTAGCCAATACTGCAGCATAGGTGCGAGTTTCATTGGTAAAATAGCTATTCCTGGTGACAATAAAGGTAAAAGGGCTATTTTTATAAACAAATTAATACTCCAGCAGTAAAATGGATAATTAGGAACACATTAAAGGGACAAGAAGTTCACAGGATGATGTCCCTTTTTTTTTAATCAGGCAGAAAAAAAATTAGCCTATGAACAAGCCTGAATCGGAAGCTCTAATTTTGTTAAAGTAGTATTCAGGTGTAAAATAAAATATTCAGTTGTGTTAGAGCAGCACCCTGCAAGGGGTTAAACATATAAGTTTAGATGTGCGTTTTTAAAATAAACAGGAATTTTATGTTTGTTTACAACTGGTCTGTAGGCTAGGAGTTCATTGGCTGGTACAGAAATTTCCTTAGCTGTACTGGTGGGCAGTGACGTGTGACGGGCACAAAAATGTTTTGTATTTAATGTGTTTTTTAAATTATGCTGCAAATGACTTTATTGTACTTGGGACACATATTGCTCCCCTTAATTAAAAAAGGAACTAACAATCCTTAACCTTTTTTCTAGTGTTTCTTGGACAAATATGCTTAATCGAAAAATGACCGGTTTGCATATCTCACCATAAAGAAGATAGTAGCCTGGTAGAATTACATTTTTTGTGATTTTATATAAAAAACATTTTTTAATGAAGATACTTGTGTGCTTAAATTAAACAAAGTATTTCATGATGGGGGGGGGGGGGTTATTTTATTTTTGTTTTCTCTTTAATGTGTTTTTGGCAAGCTGTCGGGCCTCCTTTATGTTATCTGTTTGACCACATTGGATTGCAGCTCAGATACTTAACCTTTTTAATGGCATTCTATTCCGTCCAAATTTTTCTGGGCTTTAACGCTGATAGACGGACTACAACGTCCTAACCGGGTGGCTTTTCTGAAGCCACTGGCGCTTCCCTGATGGGATTGCAGTCTGGAGGGCGTGCCTAGCAGCATAGGGATGCCCCCCTGACACGATCACGAGATTTCAAATTGTTTACAACTGAACAGTTGTTCCAATGTAGACACATTAACCACGACAGGAAAGGGTTAAATCCATTTAGTGCTGTGTACAAACTTCATGTGCTTCCTTCATACCTGAAGAAACTTGGCTTACTCTTGTTGTGGTCATGAACGGGAGGAGAAAAAGCTGGGCTTGCTTTGGTTGAGTAAAGGTGGGAGACAGCTGAGATGCTGTGGGTTAAAGTGAAGGTGACCAATGGTTTTCATCTTATCACTTTGAAGTACTGTACAAGATTTTGTTGTAAACTATAAAGATGATTATCAAGGTGGTGGTAAATCCTAGTCTTTTTGAAACTCTAGGATTACCAGTGCTATAACTAAAGGACTTTAATCCACAAAGTATTTATAATAAAATGTAAATAAAAAAAAAATGCTGAAAGTTTTTTATTTACCTGTAGTTTACGCTGAGCCCCTTGGCAAAACTTTTCATTTTGTCCATTGAGATGGTTTCCACCTGTTAGCTAATAGTCGTGTTAACCATCTAACATAATGCAGAAGGGTAAGCACTACTATTCGCTAAGAGGCGGAAACCACACTGCATTGGGGGGAAAAATAGTATTTTGTTGTGGGTGACCGGTGGCACTCGGCTCGACATAAACTGCAGGCAAATAAAGGAACTTTCAGGTGTGTGTATATCTATCTCCCCTTTATCCTGAAAGTTCCCTTTATTTATAGCACTGATAAATCCTAGTATTTCAGAAACGCTAGGATTTACCATCACTTTAAAAAAGGACATGTATTTATGGCTTGAGTTGTGTGTTTGTTGTATAAAAGGGGTTTATAAACTTTTGGATAAAGCTTCTTGAGTTTTGTTAAGACTTTAATATACAAACTGCCTTGGATGGCTCTTGAACATCCCATAACAGCCTGGCTTTCCCTTACTGGTCCATCCCTTGTGTGGTCACTTCATGATGCTGTTGGTATAGCAGGGGTACTGGTCTATGTGATGTGCATACCGTCATACACAGATTGGATCACATCATAGTAGTTTTCTGTTCTTGCTAGTTCATATCCAAGTCAGTGAGGTTAATGGCTATTTCCTAGAAAACAGAGCTACAGGGAGATGATTAAAGCACAAAATAGTAACTTATTGGTTGCCTGGGATAGTGATAACATTTCAATTATCTGAAATACATGCAGCAATGATTTAAAGGAACAGTAAACGCCTATTACAAGACATTTCTGTCCTGTTGCTATAGAACAGGGGTATTCAAAGTCTTAAGCGCTGAGCCTCCCCTCTGGAGAAATTTACAAGACAGCTTCCCCCTCATAATAGTTTACTTTTTATTTTTCTCTAACTCCTTTATGCCCTCAGGACATTCCATGACGTCCTGACAGCTCTGGGCTTTAACGCCCTCATGGTGGCATGGAACGTCCTAACTTTTGCAACATCCTGCTTACTTCTTTGTACAAACTCTGATTGGGTAATGTGCCTAGAAACGCAGGCAGTCCCCCAAGGAGCCAGTCAGCTCTGTTTTTGAAGCACATGATCAGTGACGATCATGTGCTTAATTTGTTTACGTTCCGAACTTGGAGGGATGCGTCCCTCCTGAAGGGTTTAAAGAAAATTGTAATATTTTAGTCTTTTTAATTTGGGTAATTTATATCCAATCCAGGGTTCACACTCCTCTCTCATGCTGATTCTGCATAACAGTTTCACTGCCATTTCAGTTTGCATTTTGTTACTCCGGTGTTAAATGCAAGTTACTGATCAACATGCAATGTAGTCTCACAGCGATTTTGTCCTTGGTGACTTTCCTCCACCTACATCCCACCCTATGCCTTTATTCAGGCACGAAATGGCAAGTGTCAGTCGTCTCTTAAAAACCGTGCAGTTTCCATAGGACAGTAAAGTGTTACTGCTCCCGCGCCTCTCATATGCACTAGCGCCCGCCTCACACTGAAAACCACTGCTATAGATTAACATATAAACCCAAACTTAATGTTTTTAGAACAAATTAACATATATATATATATATATATATATATATATATATATAAAATTTTTTTACTACAATTATTTATCAATAGCTAAACTCCACCCACCATGTGCTTATTGGGAGGAGCCTATCTGAACTTTAATCCACAGGCGACAAGGCAAGCCACTGTCATTTAAGTGAGATCAAATAAAAAAAAAAAAAAAAAAAAAATTGTAATTGTTTTGCAGTTGATATCTGATAAATCCAGTTAAGGACAGACATGTAACAGTTAGCCTTGGAAAGTCAACCGTGCATTTAAAGTTCTGAGAATTTTCCCTCCAGAGCTTATGTGAAAAGGGGACAAGATAAATGAAGTTATATTTCATAGTTGTTTATGCATAAATGTGTCAAGGTGTTTACTGTCCCTTTTAATGCGCCGTTACCTGCACAAGGTATACTGCCTTGTCTGTCTGTGCCATAAGTACAGAGGTTTCAGTGATGAAGAGTATGTAGCTGGAGTGCTAAGACCATGGCTGCTGTTAAACAGCTGGTTATGTTTGTCTGTGTATGCTGTGTAGGGAAGAGTGACTGTGGTTTTGTTCTAACTTGCCACTACCCCTCTCCAGAAAGCTAGGCCATGAAAGATATATATTGCTGGGTACCAGATCCCATTTTCTTGGTGCCCTGGTTGCCAGTTTGTGTATTTGTTTATAATTTTGGACTCAAAAAAAGTGTATGTGTATGTATGTGTGTATATATATATATATATATATATATATTTTCTTTGTAACTATATATCTATTTCCCCCCATGCCCTTTCTAACCCTTTGAGTGCTAATGATGGCTCTGAGCCGTCTGTTTCTCACTCTGGTGCTAATGATGGCTCAGAGCCGTCATGAGCACTCTCCCACCTGGAGGGACATCTGGGGGCTCCTATCTGCTCCTACCCCGGCGATCGTGCCTGTAGAGTGACCGGCATCACCGTGATGTCACGCGCAATGACGTGATGACAACAATTTTATTTATACTTAAAGTGAATGTAAATTCTGATGCTAAAGTGCCCGGTTTTTAAAACTTTGATTAAAAACAGGGGCACTTTAATTCATCAATTTTCATTTCACTCCTGTTGTGAAAAAAAACTTACCTTTTTAATCTTCACAGCAGCTCCAGCTTCCTCCACCTCAAAGCCTCTTCCTTGGTCTAAAATGAAGAATTCGGCTTCCTCCAATCACAGCAGTGAATCAGACACTGAATCCCCTGGGGGGAAACTGTGATTGGAGGATGACCTATCAATCATTTCTGACATCAGAAATGGCTTGTGAGACCGGAGGAAGCTGGAGCTGCTGTGAAGTTTAAAATGTAATTTTTTTTTTTTTTTTAGACCTTAGAAAATATTTATATTAGCACCCTGGTAGGAAAGTGCTTAGCACTCAAAGGGTTAATGGGCCCACCACCTGAGTAACATGTAAGCCTATATTTAACTAAAAATGGCTAAAATTATTAATTTAATTTTTTTTATTTGTGTTTTGCTAAAAGAAATTTTGGAGTGTGCCACACTTGTTAAATAGCTATAGAACAGTCAGTTTCTGAACTAAATTTACCTTTGGTAAGTGACGTAAGCACCTGATTCCTTTACAAAAGTATAATGGTTATCTGTAAGTTTATCCTTGTTCCAATAGCAGCTGCTTCAGAGGAGCTGTAGTTCGTGTTTTTAATGATATTATTTGTAATCCATATGAACTAGACAGCTGCACATCTTGCTTTCTAATAGGTCAGGCTTTCATTCATTTTGCAAAAGTGGATCAGGCAAAGTGACTTGCTCAATCACTTTTATTCAGCTTCTTAATATCTTGACAACCAAACCTGGCAGTCGTTATCTTCCTCTTTTGTACTAATTGTTTGCTTTAATTCTATGGACTTTCCATTCATGAATCTCAAGTTTAATTTTTTTTTAACGGTGTCTTAACCAATTGATTTCCCTAAAACTAAATCAGTATTTCATTGCAGCTAACAGTTCTCTTAAAGGGACAGTTTACTCAAATTTCTCACCTTTTAAACTGGTCCCAATAATCCACTTTACCTGCTGGAGTGTATTAAATTGTTTACAAGTATTTCCACTACCCTTTATATTGGCAGTTAAAAGTTTATTTAGCCTTTGGTATCCCCACCCATCCTGAAAGTTGTTGGCCTCCAGGCCAAGCTGTGTTAACACAGCCAGTAGAAGAAATTACACTCCCAGTGGGTTATAGAAGTGACTAAGAAAATAAAATGTTAATTTTCAATTGTATTCTCCAAGTATTAGTGATTGGTTTATGGACAGATATAAGATAAAGAAGCGTGTATATGTACATAGGTGATTATACCTACAAGCTCAACCCATTTTATTAGGTTGTGGCTTCAAAACACAAAATCGGCTAATTCATATACACAAATAAGCTGCTTTATAAAAAGCAAATCTCATACATTTTTATACTCTGCAGCTGGTAAAAAAAAAAGTTATTGGAAACACATTAAGGGAAAACTTTTTTTTTTTATTATACATATACTGAACCCAAATGTTCTTTCGGGATTCAGGTAGAGCATGCCATTTTAAGCAACTTTCTAATTTATTCCTATTTTTCTTCGTGCTCTTGCTATCTTTATTTGAACAAGAAGCCATCTAAACTTACTTTCTTGCTTTTCAAATAGATACCAAGAGAATTAAGAAAATTTGATAATAGGAGTAAACTAGAAAGTTGCTTAAAATTGCTGCTCTATGTGAATAAGGAAAGAAAAAAATTTGGGTTCAGTGTCCCTTTTTAATACCCTGTTTTGAGTATTGGAAGAATTAAATCAAATGCTTTTAGTTGTTCTCTTAACCTGGTAATTTTGTAGTTGTTGAATTTATTTATGAAATATTTTAATTCCTTAGGGTGCCTACCAATTGCTGAAGCTACCAAATAATAATAATCACTTTTCCAAAAGGAAGGAAAGTTGCACACACTTGCACCTCACCCCATATAGGAATACCAAAGGGCTCCTGTAATTCTTTTACAGCCTTAGTTGAGCAACAGCTCTTGAAAGTATTCTAGCTCTTTATTCTGTTGTGTTAAACTGCACTATAATACTGCGAGACGCACTTGTCTGGTCTAGCTGTGACGCAGGTCATGGGAGCGCTCTTATTTCTCTAATGTGAATACCATTTAAGGAACAGTCTAAAAATAAATTAAAAGTGTAAACTACCTATTCCCCAGCTTTGCACAACCAACACATATTGATATACTTTATAATCTCTAAATCTTTGCCTGTTTCTAAGACCCTGCAGGCCACCTTAGTGCATTTTATTAGTTTTTACAGTCAGACGGTGCTAGTTCACGTGTGCCATATAGATAACATAGCACTCGGATAAGTAGTCAGTCTGCAGAGGCTTGGATACAAGGTAATCAGGTAAAAAAGTACGTTTTTATAATTGTTAGGCAAAACTGGGGACTGGATAATAAAGGGATTATCTCTTTTTATACAACAAAACATTTCAAGTAGACTGTCCCTTTCATTTTATGCCCACTTTATGTTAAATAGCAGTTTTGCAGGTGAAGCTCCCAAAGTGCTGCCACTTGAAGAGCTGGTGATTGTGTTTAACTAACTACTTGTTGCTCTGTCCCCTGATAAACAGGTTAACCCGGGTTGATAGTAGTTGACAGTATACAGCTAACTGTCTGTGAGTGCTTCTCCTTCCGATACGGCTAACTGTCTGTGGGTGCTTCTCCTTCCGATACGGCTAACTGTCTGTGGGTGCTTCTCCTTCCGATACGGCTAACTGTCTGTGGGTGCTTCTCCTTCCGATACGGCTAACTGTCTGTGGGTGCTTCTCCTTCCGATACGGCTAACTGTCTGTGGGTGCTTCTCCTTCCGATACGGCTGTCTGTCTGTGGGTGCTTCTCCTTCCGATACGGCTGTCTGTCTGTGGGTGCTTCTCCTTCCGATACGGCTGTCTGTCTGTGGGTGCTTCTCCTTCCGATACGGCTGTCTGTCTGTCTGTGGGTGCTTCTCCTTCCGATACGGCTGTCTGTCTGTCTGTGGGTGCTTCTCCTTCCGATACGGCTGTCTGTCTGTCTGTGGGTGCTTCTCCTTCCGATACGGCTGTCTGTCTGTCTGTGGGTGCTTCTCCTTCCGATACGGCTGTCTGTCTGTCTGTGGGTGCTTCTCCTTCCGATACGGCTGTCTGTCTGTCTGTGGGTGCTTCTCCTTCCGATACGGCTGTCTGTGGGTGCTTCTCCTTCCGATACGGCTGTCTGTCTGTCTGTGGGTGCTTCTCCTTCTTATGAGGAAAAAGGTTGGAAACTGGAAGTCTCAGATGCCGCCCATCAAGCTCTCTGCTCAGATTAGATGATCCAAAATGATACTCTAGCACTGCAAGATCTTTCACAAGATTCTAGACAGGCAGATGTTGCTATACAAATATTAGGATTATGTTTTATAAATGTAATTTAATTTGCTTTATTGTAAAATAAAACGGACAGCTTTAGAAAGTGGGCAGAACAAAGGAGTACCCTGGGTACGTCTGACACTCACAATCTTCATAAAATGCTGTAAGCATTTTACACAAGCTGGTTTCACTGAATTATCTGGCCATCTGTATGCAGGTGATGTTTGCTCAATAAACATATTTAAATGACAAAAGTAATATAATATAATATATATATATATATATATATATATATATATATATATATATATATATATATATATATAGGCAAAAGCAAGTTAAAGTGACACTCAGTTCAAAATTAAATATTCATGATTCAAAGCAGCAATTTTAAACAACTTTCCAACTTTCATAAACAAAATGTGCTTTCTTTATATTTACACTTTTTCAGTCACCAGCTCCTAATGCGCATGTGCAAGAATTCACAGGATATGCATTTATGATTGGCTGTCCCATGGTACACTTAAAGGGACATAAAACTCAGATGCTAAATCACTTGAAACTGATGCAGTATAACTAAAAAGCTGACAGGAAAATATCACCTGAGCATCTCTATGTAAAAAAAAAAAAAACGGGAAGATATTTTACCTCACAATTTCCTCAGCTCACCAGAGTAAGTTCTGTGTAAGTTATCTTTCAATTACTGCCCAGCTGCAGGTAAAAAAAGGAAGAAATGAACAGCAGCCAATCGGCTTTAACAGTGCCGAGGTCATGAACTATTTTACTGTGAACCCATGAAGTTTCATTGTAAACTTCCTTAAAGGGACCTTGAACCTTTTTTTTTTTTTTTTTTTTTTTTTTCTTTCGTGATTCAGAGCATGCAATTTTAAGCAACTTTCTAATTTTCTTCATTCTCTTGGTATCTTTATTTGAAAAGCAAGAATGTAAGTTTAGATGCCGGCCCATTTTTGGTGAACTGGGTTGTTCTTGCTTATTGGTGGATAAATTTACCCACCAATAAACAAATGCTGTCAGGGCCTGAACCAAAAATTGTGTGGCTCCTTAGCTTGGATGCCTTTTTCAACTAAAGATAGGAAGAGAATGAAGAAAATTTGATAATAGGAATAAATTAGAAAGTTGCTTAATATTGCATGCTCTATCTGAACCACAAAAGGAAAAAAATTGGGTTCAGTGTCCCTTTAAACTGAATAGGGAAATAACATGAGTGTGCATGAAGCACGCTCCCTTGCAGGTCCTGGGACAGGCATACTAATTTTTTTTTTTTTTTTTTTTCTTAAAGCCCTTTACAATGGGGTGTGAATACTAAGGACATTTTGAGGTAAAATCTTTCTTTTTTTACATAGAGATGTTCAGGTGATATTTTCTAGTCGGCTTTTTACAGTTATGCTGCATCACTTTCAAGTGTATCAACGTTTGGGTATCATGGCCCTTTAACTGAAATTTGTGAGGGGGAAAAAAATCTGCTACTCATTTGAAGTTCAGACTAAATGCTATTGCATTGTTTGGGGGGGGGGGGGGTTAAATTCATTTGTTTATGTCAATCTATTGTATTTACTGGTCCTTTAAATTGTAGTGAAAATATTTTTGTTTAATTTGTGTTTGCTGCAAACTGAGCCCTGGATATCAATCCCAGGTGTTCTGTTTTTACTTTCTTTCCTGTAAAATTCTGTATCCCAGAAAGCCTCATTACTTTCTACAGAAGGCATCTCTATGGGACTTCCAGGTTCCGGCCCTTTTTCTTATAGAATTCCATAAATTCATCCCCTGTGAATTCTGCACTCTAATTTCTCTCCAAACTAGAGAATCTTTGCTCATTGGGCCCATAATAAAGGAAGCTCTCTGTGAAATGGAAGCAGTCTATTTTAAATAGAAGTAAATGTAATTTATAAATTATACATATAAATATAAAGTACTATGAACCTGCTTTATTAAAGCTGTATACAGAATCTAAATGCATTAAAATAGTGCAAATTTTAAATGTAATAAAACTTAATGAGTGTAATATAAAATACAGAGCACAAAGTGTAAATGCAGCAGAACTCTTATGGCATGTAGTGCTATATTGTCTCTCATTCACATACAGAAATGCAGAGAATGCCGCTTTTGAAGAAGTACAGGTATACCTCACTCATACAGCGGAGCCCCGCTGTAAAGTGAAAACCGCCTTTAAGATATATATATATATATATATATATATATATATATATATATATATATATATATATATATATATATATATATATATATATATATATATTTACTATAGTAAAATTTGCCAGACTACAACACAGAGGCAGTTTGCACTGCAGAGTACACTGGGCATAACAAAATGGTGCCAGTCACTTTTCACGATGAGTACAGCACTGTTTCAAATTCCTTGTAGGTTGAACTTCAGCTCCACGAAGCGCTGTATTAGTGAAGCGATGTAAAGTGAGGTATAGCAGAATCTGCCTTTTTAGAATTTTGTGATAAATTGAGCATTGCTGGAGGATCATTTCATATCTCATCTGAGTAGAGAGCTAGAGATTATCAGGCACTTACAGAGAACAATTCAAAAGTACCATTTTTAGTACCAATCTTTCCCAGCCTTTAGGGCTACTCCTTGATTCTGGTTTACTTGGATTTATTTTTAGAGAATACAAAGGTATGGATATTTTTAGTATAGGTGATGGCTGTAGGAGGCAAAATCAGCTATGTCAAATGATAAAGATAAAGGAGCTAAGGTAACCAATGTAATACACTCCAGCAGGTAAAATGCATCATTGGGCCCATATTTAAGTAAAGAAACCTTTGCAGTACAATCTCCTTTAAGACCCTTGCTAACTAACCACAAACTAATACACATATATAGCATGAACTGTTTGCACATGTTAAGGAAAGACTGGGATAGTCTGCCATTTTGTCCCTTTAAAGGGACAAAAAAACACACCTTTTTCTTTCAAATAGAGCACTGGTTTTTCAAACCTGTCCTCAGGCCAGATTATCAGGATTACCTAGGATGAGAGCAGGTAAAATAACTGTTTACTAAACTAATTATTTCACCTGTTCTAGTTCAGATATCCACAAAATGTGGCCTGTTAGGGAGATCTGAGGACAGGTTTCAAAACCAATGAGAGAGCAGGCAATTTTAAGCAACTTTATTTTACTCCTATTATAAATTTTCTTTGTTCTCTTGATATCTTTATTTGAAAAAGCAGGAATGTAAGCATAGGAGCTAGCCCCTGCTAATTGGGGGCTACTATATATATATATATATATATATATATATATATATATATATATATATATATATATATATATATATATATATATATATATATATATATATATATATATATATATATATATATATATATATATATATATATATATATATATAATATTCTCTGAATCACAAAAAGAGAACTTTTGGGTTTCATATCCTGTTAATGGTTCTTTAAGTTATCAGCTGAATCCAAATGTTAGAACAGATTAACCCTTTGTTTGCAGTGGTCAAATATCACCCATCACTTTTTCTTATTGGTAATAGCCAATCCAGACGTGCATATGGAAAAAGCAGGGCTTGCCTTACCACTATTTGTGTGAACATCATTTCTACTGAGGTCAAACAATATAGACCTTAAGATCCCAACTATCTGCAAATCATCATTTTTCATATATTCAGAAAATGGTGCAAAATAATGAACTCTCTATTGCAATGTCTTACTGTGCATAAGCATTTTATGTTGCAATCTTAGGGTGTTTACTGTCTCAATTTTAATATAAAATATTTAAAAGAATTAGTTCACTGGTTTTCAAACCTGTTCACAGGTTTCCCTAACAGGCCATATTTTGAGGCTATCTGAACTAGAGCACAGGTGAAATAATCAGCTGATTAGTAAACATGGCTACTTTACCTGCTCTCAACCAAGGTAATCCTGAAAACCTGGCCTGTTGGGAGGCCTCGGGACAGGTTTTAAAACCAGTGCATTAGTTTAATGTCCCTTAATGCACTTTATCAGCTAAAAAAAGGGAAAGTAAATCTCTATTTAAATCTAAAAAAAGAGCTACAAATATCATGAAAAGGGGATTTCCAGAACGTTAAAAGCACCCTGCTGACGTCTCAAGGCAACCCTGCTACATATGTCCCTAATTGGTTAACAGATAACTGCTGTAAACAATGCACCTTATACTATCATGAGGAACGTGACTAGCCTTGTCAGGATTGGCCCTTTCAAATAAGGCAAGGGATGCTGGGAGTTTAGCTATTGAAAAGCAGTTTCAGTAAACGAGGTGTAAATGCCTGGTCTAAACAAATGCCAAAGATGGAGCTCGCAAGCTGCATTCGGCTATTTTTGGAGCCGGATTTATTCTTGTGAGTGTGCAAATCCATATCTTAGTGTCTTGCACACTCAGAATAAATCCACATGCCAAGTTTAGACTTTTTTTTGTGTGTGACATGAAACCATACAAACCCCCCCCCCATGATTCAGAGTGTAGGATTTTAAAAACTTGTGTCAAATTTTAGTTTGTTCTCTTGGTATCCTCTGCAAGTGCATGTAGGTAGGCTCAGGAGCATCCATGTGTCTGCGCCAATAAATGGCAGCAGTTTTGCAAGAATACTTTTTTTTTTTTTTCAGTGCTCTACCTTGGCAAGAGAACTAAATGGCAGCAATATTTCAGACATATGCACACTAGGTATACTCTGAAACAAAGATTACCATGAGAGCAAAGCAAATTGCAGTAGTTGTGAGATCTAACTTTTTATAAAACAAATACATTATTTTTGAAGCGTGTCTACTTGACCACTATATGGCAGGTTTTTTCTACAATGTAACAGTACAGCTGACACAGTGGTCATACATATACATGCTGTTAATCCTACCTAGGTATGATCTTCAACCAAGGATAGCAAGTACAAATAAACTTAAAGAAACAAATGTGGTGGTGTTGGTTTTTCTTTGGTTTTCATATCCTTTTTAAAGGTATGAAGTTCAAAATGTGGTAGTTTCTGTATCCTCTGACAAGATTTACTTGCTATTAAAGGAACAGTCTACTTTAACATTTGTTTTTGTTTAAAAAAGATAGATAATCCCTTAAAGGGACAGTAAACCTAAAAAAATGTTATATAATTCTGCACATAGTGCAGAATTATATAACATTATTTTACTGCTATAGTTATAAAACCCTTTTAATATTTAAAAAAACATGGCGCTTTTACAGACCTGCTCTCTGCTGAGCGGGTCTGTTTTTTTTTTTTTTTTTTTTTTTTTTTTTTTAGTCAGCGCATCGGGCCAGCTGTATATAGTCACAGCTCGGCCCGACCGCGCCATAACATTAAGTGAAGCTCGCTCCTGCTGTCAGACAGAGCAGGAGCGAGCTGCACTTAGTCTTATGGCGCGGTCGGGCCGAGCTGTGACTATATACAGCTGGCCCGATGCGCTGACTAAAAAAAACAGACCCGCTCAGCAGAGAGCAGGTCTGTAAAAGCGCCATGTTTTTTAAATATTTAAAGGGTTTTTTAACTATAGCAGTAAAATAATGTTATATAATTCTGCACTATGTGCAGAATTATATAACATTATTTTTAGGTTTATTGACACTTTAATTACCAATTCCCCGGTTTTGCATAACAAACACTGATATTAATACTTTATTACCTCTGATTACCTTGTATCTAAGCCTCTGCAGACTTCAGAAATCAGTTTGAGCCAACATAGGTTTAGCTTTCAACAAAGAATACCAAGAGAGCAAAGTAAATTTGATGATAAAAGTAAATTGGAAAGTTGTTTAAAATTGCATGCCCCTATCTGAATCATAAAAGATTAATTTTGACAAGACTGTCCCTTTTTAACTTTCAAACTGACACGTTAACAAAATAATAAAAATGTTTTGTAAATTTTATGTTCAGTTATTGTAAGAAAAGAATACAGATTGTAATTTATTTTCTTGTCCATATTTTGCACTAGAAGACCTCCTAATCAGGATCCATATCCTTTTTGCCTTTCAAAACTTGAAGTGGTTTGGATGCCAATCATGAATGGCATCTGTTCCCCGGCTAAACTGTAGCTACCCATCTTAAAATCCCAGAACCAGCTTAAAGGGACATGAACCCCACATTTTTATTTCAATGTACTTGTTGTATTATCAAATTTGCATCATCCTCTTAAGGAGCAGCAATACACTGCTGCGAGCTAACTGACCTTGAACCAATAACAAGAGACGTGCAACCACCAATCAGCAGCTAGCTCCCAGTAGTGCATTGCTGTTCTCGTGCCTACCTAGGTAGGATTTTAAACATGGGAAACCAAAAGAACAAATCAAGTGGAAGTACACTGGAAATTGTTAAATACTGTGTGTTCTCTGATTCATGAAAGAAAAGCTTTGTTTTAAATAGATTTTATTATACATTTGTGTGCTCGGTCAGTGGTTCTCATTCAGGTAGTGTGTGCGTTACAGAAATAAAAGGAGCTACTTCCTCCTGGTCCATGAGTGTTTCAAGCATCATATGGTCTCTTGTCAACTGCTTTACAGCTTTCGCACAGCATCTAGTGCCCCCATGATCCCATGATGCTTTACTGGACTTCCGAGTGCCTAGCATCATGGGAAATGTAGTTTTGAAATATCTGGAGTGCCAAGGTTTGCCATGACGTTTCTAGTGGCTTGAAAGTCATTTTACAGGGTCTGCAACTTTGCCCATGTTGCTTTTTCTTGGGACACAACCACACGCCGTAGAGAAAGGAGTTGTATGTAAAATCTTCTCCATCTTACTATATTGTCTTCATGATGGCTTCACATTGAGTTTGACTTAGTGATGCTAAGATTATAGGAAGAGTCAAGTCAAAATTAAACGTCCATGATTCAGTTAGAGCAGCAATTTTAAGCAATGTCCTAATTTACTTCTATTTTTTTTTTTTTTTCTTCATTCCCTTATCTTTATTTGGAAAAAGCATGACTGTAAGCATAGGAGCTGGCCTATTTTTGGTTCAGTACCTGGGTATAGCGCTTTCTGATTTGTGTCTAAATGTAGCCATCAATCAGCAAGTGCTACCCAGGTTCTGAACCAAAAATGGTCCGGCTCCTAATCTTACATTCAAATAAAGATGGCAAGAGAACGAAGAAAAATTTATAATAGGAGTAAATTAGAAAGTTGCTTAAAATTGCTCCTCTGTCTGAATCATGAAAGTTTATATTTTAACTAGACTATCCCTTTAAATGCACAGTGGTGCTCAGATGTTATATTGTAATGATTCAGGCAGAGAAAGATATATATATTATATTATATTAATTATCAACTTCTAATTTGCTTTGCTCTCTTGGTATCCTTTTGTTTAATAAGCACACCAAGGTTGGCTCAGGACAAACAATGCACTTCTGGCGGAGCGAGCTGCCTCTTCACTGGCTCACCCTATATGTTCCGCTATCTTTTTCAAGTGGTGCTTTTTGTTGCTCCTTCAACAATGAATACCATGAGAGTGAAGCATAAAATATTAAACCAATTTACTTCTATCTGAATCATGAAAGGGGGAACATCTATTTATAACTGATTTTGTGACCTTGCTGGTGCTTTAGGCATTTTAAATTGCCAAATGCCTAAGATTTTTACTTTACTTTAGCACCTCCTATTTACAATTTAGGTTTTTGTGTTTGGTTTTTTTTTGGCCTATAACTCCAGATGTTTGTTGCCAAATGTAAACTGTGCATTGCTTCTGGTTTAACCCCTTCAGGGCAGACGTATCTGCCCAAAATCAGATGGTAAACTAAAGTACTTTGTCACTGATCATGTGCTTCATAAACAGCTGATTGGCTCCTGGCTGTCAGGATTAAAAGGTATTTGAAGAAAACGAGTGAAATGTCAATTTTGATTAAAGTGCCCTTGTTTTTAATAGAATTAGTAAAAACCGGGAACTGATTCATCTAAATTGCCCTTCACTTTAAGCCCAGCACTTTTTAGGATGACATGGAACATCCTAACGGCGTCTAGGGGTTAAAAACAGACACAAGGAATATAAACGGTTATTGTGATACTTTGTTTACTGCATAAATCATAATTTTAAGTTTGAGGATACTGAAGCTAATACGGTTTTCTTTCACAATTTATAAGTAAATTGGAAAGTGTTTTTTATTTGTAGTTTTTTTTTTTTTTTTTTAAATCGCATGTTCTAATTTGTTTCATTCTCTTTTGGTATCCTTGCTTGAAAATCATACCTAGTTAGGCTCAGGAGTGGCAATGCATTACTGGGAGCTAGCTGCAGATTGTTCTTCATTGGCTCACCAGATGTTCACCTAGCTCCCATTGGTGCATAGCTAGGATAGCAAGAATATGACGCAATCTTGGTAAAAGTAAATTGGGACGTTGTTCTATTTGAATAACAACAATTGCAGGCCCTTTGATTTACATAGAGCATGCGCTTTGAAACCAATTTAATTTTATTATCAAATTTACTTATCTTGAGAGAATAAAATTAATTTGGAAAATAGATCTAGTTTTATATAGATAATTTATATTTCCACTAAACCGCTCCCAGTAGTGCAGTACTGCGTCTGAGCCTCTTCTAGTTTCATATTTGCTTTGTTCTTTTGGTATCCTTTATTTAAAAAATAAATACGCAGAGCTAGCTGTTGATTGGTGCCTGCACACTTGTTTCTTGTGATTGGCTAACTATATGTGTTAATCTTACTGCTAGTAGTGCAATGCTGTTCCTTCAGTAAAAGATAATAAAGCAAATTTTATAATAGAAGTAAATTGGAAAGTCGTTAAATTGTATGTTCTATCAAAACAATGAGAACATTTTGCATTTTTCCCGTCCCTTTAATGAAATGCAGCAATCATTTTAACCACATTAAGGGGCTTCCATTTTTTTGCCACTTGCAGAGTTAAACTATGATTGAATTGTTACTCTTGTTTAACGTTTACTGTAGCTCTTTGTTAATAGAATTTGCCTGTGTGTAAATCTAAACAAATTCTGTGTATATAAAAACCATCTGAATATTGCACTTTATCACAGTTTTGATGTGTAACCTTTAAAAACAATATGCAATTCCCCTAAATTTATTTTAATGTCTGGAATTCATCCGAATGCATTGAAAGTGGAAAATTAAAGTGACAGTCTACTCCAAAATGCCTGTTTTTTTATTAAGCCCCTGCAGGCCGACTTTATCTCAGTCCATTTTATAAGCTTTTCACAACAAGACACAGCTAGTTAATGTGTACCCTATAGATAACACTGTGCTCATTCCTGTGGAGTTACAAATGAGACTGCACTGATTGGCTAAAATGCAAGTCGTAAACAGCCCTGAGATAAGGGGGCAGTCTGCAGAGGCTTAGATACATAGTAATCAGAGGTAAAAAGTGTATTAATATAACAGTGTTGGTTATGCACAACTGGGGAATGGATAATAAAGGGATTATCTATCTTTTTAAACAATGTGGACCTGTAGGGAAATAAAAAAAGGAATCGACTGCCCGCACATTTTTATTTTTTCAACCACTATAGAGTGACCTTTTTAAACAATTTTACTGTTTGACTAATAAAGTCAGTTAAACTTTCATGATTCAGATACAACAGGCAATTTTAAATAACTCTCCAATTCTCAAAATGCTATATTATATATAATTTATTTTGTGTTCATGCTCACTTTGAGGCAGCCACCAATCGGCAAGAGCAATCCAGGGTGCTGAACCAAGAATGGGCCTGTGTACTGTAGAAAACAAGTCGTTGAAATCTCCAGTTAGACATCTGATTGTGCATTCAGTCTCTCGCGTAGACACGGCACTGTAATTCAGCATTAGCGCCTATCTTCAATTTCTATTTTTGCCTCCGTCTGGGGGGGTTCATGGTGTGGCAAAGCCCGCCCTTATAAACCCACTTCCCCAAGATTCACATGGGGTGGATGCCAGAGGATCGACGGGGTGCTGCTTCCCTTACAGAGGCGAAAATAGGGAGAGTCACTGGAAGTGACGTAATTTAGAGATTTCAACGTCTTGGAGTTTTCGACAGAACACCGGCTCGTAAGCTTACATTCCTGCTTTTTTAAATAACGATAGCAAGAGAACGAAGAAAAAATTATGATAGGAGTAAATTAGAAAGTTGCTTAAAATTGCATGCTCTATCTGAATTGTGAAAGGAAAAAAAGTTGGGTTCAGTGTCCCTTTAACTCTTAAACTACTGATCTAATTTATTTTAAATAAAAAGTTAGTACCGCAGTTTAGTACTAATAGTTTGCGTTAAAACAAGTTATTGTGTTTTTTGTTTGTTTTTACTAAGTTCTAGTGTCAAAGGGACATTTTTGTTTTCAGTACCAAGTTAAAAAACAAAAACCTTGTTATTTACTAAGTTATTAATTGTATGTTTTTAAAGTTGTGTGTTTGTTTTTTTTTGTTTTTTTGCATTGCTGCTAGCGATTTAATTTGCACTTCATGTCTCTTAAAGGGATATTTTTTGGTTTTTAGTACTGTTAACATTACTAATAAGTGTTACAATTACATAGATGACAAAAATAAAGCTGATTACAGCTTCAAAAAATCCTGTGTACATCTACTGTATTTAGTGATCCTTTAACAACACTTTTTTTTGTAGTATTACTTACTGTTGCTAGTTGCTTTAAAAAATGTTTGTTTTTTTTTGTGTTCTGCGCTTTTTAAATTCAAACACTAGATGGTGCACATGTTCAAGATTAAAGAAAATGCAGTAACTGGGATGGGGGGGAGTTCAAAAGAATATTCTTCATTTTAGAGAGCAGCTATTTTATTTAAAATACCCGTATTTATAAATCTTATTGCTCTAAGGTATCTGCTTTGTGCTTGACCATCTCAGATCTGCTAATTTTATATTCCTAATCTAAGTAGGTTTATTATATGTGAAATATCAGACTGGTTGCTGCTAATTGCAAGCGCTGTGGCCTTGATAATCTGAGTGCTGAAAGAAAACGGCATAAAAGTGCAACAATAAAATGCTCTTCTGCTTCCATGTAACAGACCTATAAGCGTTCGCTGTTTTTAACCCCTTTTGCAGGGGATTAAAGGGACATGAAACCCCAATTTTTTTTTTTTCTTTCATGATTCAGATAGAGAATACAATTTTAAACAACTTACTAATTTACTTCTATTATCTGATTTGTTTCATTCTCTTGGTATAATTTTTTTGAAGGAGCAGCAATGCACTAATGGTTTCTAACTGAACTCATGGGTGAGCCAATCACACTCAAAATATATATTATTAATTTATAAAGCGCCAACAGATTCCGCAGCGCTGTCCATGGGTAACAAAGATAAACGGACAGTACAATATGAGACACCAGACAAAATTTAGCAAATACAGGGGGAATTGGGAGCCCTGTTCCCGTGGGAACTTACAATCTAAATGGGTAGGAGGGTGAGAAACAGGAGGTAGGGACTGCAAAGGTGGGAATGATGTAAGTGTGGAATTCATTAGTTACTGAGTTGGTGATAGGTTTCCCTGAACAAGAAGGTCTTTGGGGAGCGTTTAAAGGAGGAGAGGTTGGGGGGAAAGTCTGACAGCTCGAGGAAGTGCTTTCCAGAGGGTTGGTGCTGCCCGAGAGTCCTGTAGTCTAGCATGAGAGGAGGTGATGGTAGAAGAGGCAAGGAATAAATCGTATCTTAAGAGGCGGGCTGGAGTATATTTGTTGAGTGAGGACAGGTATGGGAGGGGGGGCTGCATTGGTAAGGGCTTTGTAGGTCAGAGTGAGAATTTTGAATTTAATTCTGCAGCAGATACAGAGCGTCGGGAGAGGTGGATTAGCCTATCTGAGGCATTTAGGGTGGATTAAGGGGGGAGAGGCAGCTATCAATCAACAGCTAGAACCTAGGTTCTCTGCTGCTCTTGACCTTGCCTAGATCAAAGGTTATCAAGCGAAGGAAGCAAATTAAATAATAGAAGTAAATTTGAAAGTTGTTTAAAATGGTATTCTCTATCTGAATCATGAGAGAATTTTTTTTTTTTAATTTTTTTTTTGGGGGGGGGGGGTTCATGTCCCTTTTAAGTCTAATCCGGAGCAGCGATACACTTCTGGGACCTAGCTGAACACATCTGGTTAGCTAATAAGACATGTGTGTAGCCACCAATCGCCACTTAGTGCCCAATAGTACATTGCTACTGCTGAGCCTGCCTAGGCATGGTTTTCAACAAATTGTATCAAGAGAATGAATTAAATTTAATAATGTAAATAAATTGAGAAAAGTCTCTCCATACTCTAAGTTAATTTGACTTTCATGTACCTGAGATAGATATCTCTCAATAGATTTATAAATGTAATGTCCTGTGGGTTTTGAGTTCTTGGTTTGTGGCACTCTGGATTATTTTAATGCAGGTGGCCCTCGGTTTACGATGGTTCAATTTGCGGTGTTTCAGAATAACAACTTTTTTTTTTTTTGGTCATGTGACTGCTATTGAAAAGCTTTTGTTAAGCAATGCATTCTATGCATTTCAGAGAACTGATAGTAGAAAAAAATGTTTTTGTTCATTAAACTTAGTTTGATACAATTATATTTTTAGGTTTATAATGCTGTTTAGCATTTAAAGTCTTCATTTCAAAGCTTTAAAAATAATTTATTAGGTGTTACTTTATGACAATTTTGAGAGGGGTCTGGAACTTAACTCCCTCACCTCCCATTGATTTACATTATAAACTGGGTTTCAATTTACAACCATTCCTCCTGGAACCTAAACCTGGCGTAAACTGAGGGCTACCTGTATATTCTTTGAATCCTACTCCCCACAGTATCAAAATTTATATACCTGTGTGTATGAATTAGGATTGCACCGATACCATTTTTTTTAATGACCGAGTACAAGTACCGATACTTGTGTTCAAATACTCGCCGATACCAGTTACCGATACTTTTTTTTTTTTTTTAATGTCATGTGACCGTTTACCAAGCACAATAAAGACTAATTATTTAAGATTCCTTCTTTATAATTTATAAAGGACTGTAACTCAAAATACATTATGGAATAATAAAACAGTTTTTATTTGTCACAAAGTTCACAGAACATGTTTATAAATAAAAATATATTACAATAAAATATTAAATTTAAAGGGGTGATGCAATTGGGTTGTAGGGCTGTTTATATAACATCAATCTAACATTTTGTATTTAATACAAAGTAATATAATTTAATTCTGAAAAAATATTGGAAGGAGTGTCCCAGTAAAACCCCTATGAGAAAAATGTGACGTGCATTCTACCGACTCAACGGAAATAGGGCTCGTCTTCATATTTTTCCATGGCTGCTTTTTATTTCCAGTCCAGCCCTGGCTATAGATGTTCCTCAGAGTACAGTATGTTTTGAACATAATTGTGCAAGATGAGAACTAGCAGTAAAAAAGGCAATCTAGCAATTAGAATAATTTTTCAAGTTAGTGGCAAGTTAGAAGCATCTCTGCATGTTCAGCTATAAGTGTTTTTGCTATCAGTAAGGAGGTTCGACTCTAAGTTGAACAGTCTTTCACTTTCCACACTACTGCATAATAGGGGATATATATATATATATATATATATATATATATATATATATATATATATAATTTTTTTTTTTTTTTTGGGCCATTTTAGCCAGAGATGGAAATCTTAGTTTATTAAGTGCCCAGTACTTCAGGGGTTTGTCTGAACGAGGTACAGTGATCTCTCCTACAATAATACAAATAACAGCAATTTTTATTGGCAGAACAGTAGTAAACAATTTTTAGTTTAGTCTCCACTCCAGTTTAAAATGAAATGGGAACATGCAGTTTAAAAAAACGCCACAAGATAGCATATGGCTAGGAAGTGGAGTTATCGGTTTAAGTATCGGTGCATTTGCACGAGTACAAGTACTCATGCAAATACTTGGTATCGGTACCGATACTAGTATCGGTGCAACCCTAGTATTTATGTATATGTGTATATATTTATTATTATTATTTTTCTTCTTACAGAAATCTGAAATATGTCAGGCATAGCCCTTAGTAGACTTGCACAGGAGAGGAAAGCATGGAGAAAAGATCACCCATTTGTAAGTATCAAACTGCAAAAATGTCTAAAATCCCCATTACGTGGTATGAACAATATACGTTGTCTACTAAAGTAACAGTCTACACTAGAATGTTTGTTTAAAAAGGCAGATGATCCCTTTTACCCATTCCCCAGTTTTGCATAGCTAAGTTATATTAAAGGGACAGTAAACACTTTTTCATATAAGTGCATGTAATAGACACTACTATAAAGAATAAGATGCACAGATACTGATATAAAAATCCAGTATAAAACTGTTTAAAAACTTACTTAGAAGCTTTCAGTTTAGCTCTGTTGAAAAGGTAGTTGGAAAGCCCACTGCAAGTGGTAAGACTCCCCCCCCCCCCCCCTTCTTTTGCATATGAAAAGACCCTTTACACAAACAGGAGCATGCTGGAGAAGGTAGCTGACGGTATTCACATAAATCTTTGGGGCTTGGTTAGGAGTCTGAAAATCAGAGCAATGTTAATTAAAATAAGCAAAACTATACTTTTCTCCTACATTGGTGTATCCGGTCCATGGCTTCATCCTTACTTGTGGGATATTCTCCTCCCCCACAGGAAGTGGCAAAGAGAGCACACAGCAGAGCTGTCCATATAGCTCCCCTCAGGCTCCGCCCCCCCAGTCATTCTCTTTGCCGCTCTGAACAAGTAGCATCTCCACGGGGGTGGTAAAGAGTATGTGGTGTTAGTTGTAGTTTTTTATTTCTTCTATCAAGAGTTTGTTATTTTAAAATAGTGCCGGTTTGTACTATTTACTCTACAGCAGAAAGTGATGAAAATTTCTGTTGAGAGGAGTGTGATTTTAGCACCAGTAACTAAAATCCATTGCTGTTCCCACGCAGGACTGTTAACCAGACAACATCAGTTGGGGGGAACAGTTTGCAGGCTTATCTGCTTCAGGTATGATCAGTCATGTTTCTAACAAGACCATGTAATGCTAGAAGACTGTCAGAAATTCCCTCTGGGATTGCTAAGCCATTTTTTTTCTTCTTCTAATAGACTCTGTATAAAATGATGGCTTATATTTAGGGCTCTATGCTGGTTGACACTATTGTGGACTTTAAAATCGATTGCTTTTTAGCATGTTTTTCACTATAAATAAGGTGTTTTTTCAGACTTTAAAACACTTTTGGGGTTTAATTTCGGCCTGGCACTTATTAAGACACCTAAATCTAGTCAGAAAGGCCCCTCCACTCTAGAATGAAGAGGGAGGAGGCCTCATCTTTAGGCCTAAATTGTGCAGTTGTTTTTGCCTAGGCAATCCATGCAACTTCATGTGGGGAGTCGAGAGGCATCATAAAAGACTCCAGGGAGGCTTATTTCCTGCTAAAATAATCCCTAATGAAGGTAAAAGGCTACAGTGAAATCTGTGGCTAGTACTGTAGTGTGTTAACTGGTTAATAACTGTTATTAACTCCGGTTTAGGCATTAAGGGGTTAATTGATCTGAAAATTTGTGTGCAATCTTTTCAAAGCATTAAGACTCTGTGGTGAAAATTTCATTAAAATCGGATGTTTATTTCATGGTTTTTTGATATTTCAGTAAAAAAGTGTGCTTTTTAATTATTTAAAGAGACAGTAACGTTTTTGTCAAAAATAATTTTTATTGCATAATAGTTCTGTTTAAGTCTGTTAAACATGTCTGAGTCTTCAGTTAGCCTATGTTCTGTATGTCCAAAGGCCAGGGTGGTTCCCCCATTAAATTTATGTGTGAAGTGTGCCATAGCGTCCAAACAGCTTAAGGACAGTACAATCACACTTAAAAATATAGCCCAAGATGATTCTTTAGCTGAAGGTAGTGAAAATAGCTTGCTTTCCTCTCCTTCTGTGTCAACACCAGCTATGCCCGCGCAGGCGATGCCCAGTACATCTAGCGCACCAATTGCGATTACTATGCAACAGTTAGCAGCAGTAATGGATAATTCTATCGCAGCATTTTTATCCAAACTGCCAGCTTTCCTAGGAAGCGTGATTGCTCAGTTTTAAATACAGAAAATGAGCAAGCAGACGCAGAGGATAATTTATCTGTAGTGCCCTCACATCAATCTGACTTGGCGGTGAGGGAGGGCTTGTCTGAGGGAGAAATTTCTGACACAGGAAAAGTTTCTCAGCAGGCAGAGCCTGATATCATAGCATTTAAATTTAAGCTAGAACACCTCTGCGCTCTACTTTAAGAGGTCCTGGCTACTCTTGATTGTGACCCTTTGGTGGTCCCAGAAAAATTGTGTAAAATGGATAAATTCTTAGAGGTCCCAGTACACACTGATGCGTTTCCGATACCTAAGAGGGTGGCGGATATAGTGAATAAGGAGTGGGAGAAACCAGGTGTACCTTTTTGTTCCCCCTCCTATATTTAAGAAAATGTTCCCCATTGTTGACACCAGAAGGGACGCGTGGCAGACAGTTCCTAAGGTAGAGGGGGCAGTTTCAAAGCTAGCTAAGCACACAACTATACCAATAGAAGACAGTGGCGCTTTCAAAGATCCTATGGATAAAAAATTAGAAGGTTTATTTAAGAAAATTTTCGTTCAACAAGGTTTTCTTCTTCAACCAATTTCTTGTATTATTCCTGTAACCACTGCAGCTGCTTTTTGGTTTGAGGAATTAGAAAACTCGCTCCAGAAGGAGACTTCTTAGGATGAAGTCATGGATAGAATTCACGCCCTGAAGTTGGCTAATTCTTTCATTACAGATGCCGCTTTTCAGTTAGCTAAATTGGCGGCAAAAATTCTGGTTTCGCAATAGTGGTGCGTAGAGCGCTTTGACTAAAATCGTGGTCGGCGGATGTGTCGTCCAAAACAAAATTGTTTAATATTCCTTTCAAGGTAAGACCCTATTCGGGCCAGAGTTGAAAGAAATTATTTCAGATATCACTGGGGGAAATGGCTATGCCCTTCCACAGGATAGACCTTTCAAAGTTAAAAATAAGTCTAATTTTCGTTCCTTTCGCAATTTCAGGAACGGACCGGCTTCTACCTCTACAGCCACTAGGCAAGAGGGTAACGCACCCCAGCCCAAACCAGCATGGAAACCATTGCAAGGCTGGAACAAGGGTAAACAGGCCAAAAAACCTGCTGCTGCTACCAAGACAGCATGAAGGGGTAGCCCCCAATCCGGGACCGGATCTAGTAGGGGCAGATTTTCTCTTTGCTCAGGCCTGGGCAAGAGATGTTCCGGACCCCTGGGCACTAGAAATTGTCTCTCAGGGGTATCTTCTAGAATTCAAGGACCTTCCTCCAAAAGGGGAAGGTTCCACTTGTCTCGCTTATCTTTAGACCAGATAGAGAGACAGGCATTCTTACATTGCGTAGAGTACCTTTTAAAAATGGGAGTGATAAACCCAGTTCCAACAGCAGGACAAGGACTGGGATTTTACTCAAACCTGTTTGAAGTTCCCAAAAAGGAAGGAACTTTCAGGCCAATTCTGGATTTAAGGATCCTAGACCAATTGCTCAGAGTTCCATCATTCCAAATGGAAACCATTCGGATTACCAGTTCGTGGCTCTTCCCTTCGGATTGGCCACTGCTCCGAGAATTTTCACAAAGGTGCTAGGGTCCCTTCTAGCGGTGCTAAGGCCAAGGGGCATTGCAGTAGCACCTTAACTAGACGACATTTAATACAGGCGTCTTTTCACAAAGCAAGGGCTCATACGGACATTGTTCTAGCCTTTCTAAGGTCTCATGGGTGGAAGGTGAACATAGAAAAAAGTTCTCTGTCCCTGTTCACAAGGGTTCCCTTCCTGGGAACAATAATAGACTCGGTAGAAATGAAAATCTTTCTGACAGAGGTCAGGAAACTAAAACTTTTGAACACTTGTCGAGTTCTTCAATCCATTCCTCAACCCTCCATAGCTCAGTGCATGGAGGTAACAGGACTAATGGTTGTGGCAATGGACGTGGTTCCTTTTGCTCGAATTCATTTAAGACCATTGCAACTGTGCATGCTCAAACAATGAAATGGGGATTATGCAGATTTTTCTCCCCAGATTCAGATGGACCAGCAAACCAGAGACTCACTCCTCTGGTGGTTGTCTCAGGGAATGAGTTTCCGAAGACCGAAGTGGATCATTGTCGCGACCGACGCCAGCCTCTTAGGCTGGGGCGCGGTCTGGAAGTCCCTAAAGGTTCAGGGTCTATGGTCTCGGGAAGAATTTCTTCTCACGATAAAAATTTTGGAATTGAGAGCGGAGGCCAAATTCATCAGTTTTCAGTCGGACAACTTGATGACTGTTGCGTACATCAATCATCAGGGGGGAACAAGGAGTTCCCTGGCGATGAGGGAGGTATCCAAGATCATCAAATGGGCAGAGGATCACTCCTGCCATCTATCAGCAATTCACATCCCAGGAGTGGACAACTGGGAAGCGGATTATCTGAGTCTTCAGACTTTCCATCCGGGGGAGTGGGAACTCCACCCGGAGGTTTTTTGCTCAGCTGACCCAGCTATGGGGCATTACAGATCTGGATCTGATGGCGTCATAACTTCAAAGCTACACGTTATGGGTCCAGGGATCCCAAGGCGACATTGGTAGACTAGATACCTTAGTAGCGCCTTGGTCGCTCAATCTAGCTTATGTCTTTCCACCGTTTCCCCTTCTACCCCGGCTAGTAGCCAGGATCAAGCAGGAGAAGGCTTTGGTAATTCTAATAGCTCCTGCTTGGCCACGCAGGACTTGGTATTTACCATAAGATATGGCGGAAATATCTTTGCTGGTGCGAATCCAAGGGTTACTCATGGAGTAAAATTAGGATTCCAAGGATACTATCTTTTCTCCAAGAAGGATTGGAGAAAGGTCTGTCAGCTAGTTCTTTTAAGGGACAGATATCTGCTCTGTCTGTTTGGTTACACAAGCGTCTGGCAGCCATGCCAGATATTCAGGGTTTGTACAGGCTTTAGTCAGAATCAAGCCTGTCTACAGACCTGTGGCTCCTCCATGGAGTCTAAATTTAGTTCTTTCAGTTCTTCAAGGGGTTCCGTTTGAACCTCTACATTCCATAGATATTAAGTTACTATCTTGGAAAGTTTTTTTTTTTTTGTAGCTATTTCTTCTGCGAGAAGAGTTTCTGAATTGTCTGCTTTGCAGTGTAATTCACCCTATCTGGTGTTTCATACAGATAAGGTCGTTTTACGTACCAAACCTGGTTTTCTTCCAAAAGTGGTTTCCAATAAGAATATCAACCAGGAAATAGTTGTTCCTTCTGTGTCCTAATCCAGTTTCTAACAAGGAACGTCTGTTACACCATCTTGATGGGGTTCGTGCTTTAAATTTTTATCTAAAAGCAACTAAAGACTTCAGACAAACATCGTCCTTGTTTGTCGTCTATTCTGGCAAGAGGAGAAGTCAAAAGGCGACTGCGACCTCTCTGCCTTTCTGGCTGAAAAGCATCATCCGGTTGGCTTATGAGACTGCTGGAAGGCAGCCTCCTGAACGAATTACAGCTCACTCTACTAGAGCTGTGGCTTCCACATGGGCTTCCAAGAATGAGGCTTCTGTTGAACAGATTTGTAAGGCGACTTGGTCTTCACTGCATACGTTTGCCAAATTTTACAAATTCATTACTTTTGCTTCTTCGGAGGCTATTTTTGGGAGAGAGGTTTTGCAAGCAGTGGTGCCTTCCGTTTAGGTTACCCGACTTGTTCCCTCCCTTCATCCGTGTCCTAAAGCTTTGGTATTGGTTCCCACAAGTAAGGATGAAGCCGTGGACCGGATACACCAATGTAGGAGAAAACAGAATTTATGTTTACCTGATAAATTTCTTTCTCCTACGGTGTATCCGGTCCACGGCCCGCCCTGGCATTTTGGTCAGGTTTAAATTTATTTTTTGTAAACTACAGTCACCACTGCACCTTATGGTTCTCCTTTTTCTCCTAACAGTCGGTAGAATGACTGGGGGGGGCGGAGCCTGAGGGGAGCTGTATGGACAGCTCTGCTGTGTGCTCTCTTTGCCACTTCCTGTGGGGGGAGGAGAATATCCCACAAGTAAGGATGAAGCCGTGGACCGGATACACCGTAGGAGAAAGAAATTTATCAGGTAAACATAAATTCTGTTTTTTGTTTTGTTTTTTAATTAAAAAAAAACAAAAAAAAAACTTTATGGTCTATATAAATCATCTACAAAAGATATATGCAAAGAAAAAATGAGTGTATAATGTCCCTTTAATGCACTTTTTTTTTTTTTTTTTTTTCCTATGTATTTTGTATCTAAGCACCTTCTGATAGCCCCCTGATCAGTACTAAATGCGAGTCAATAGATAAGTCGTGTATTGTGCTAAGTCTTAAAGGCACAGTCAACACCAGAATTTGTTTAAAAAAAATAGATAATCCCTTTATTACCACCCATTCCCCAGTTTTGCATAACCAACACAGTTATAATAATGCACGTTTTACCTCTGTGATTACCCTGTATCTAAGCCTCTGCAGACTGCCCCCTTATTTCAGTTAATTTGACAGACTTGCCTTTTAGCCAATCAGTGCTCACTCCTCTGTAAATTCACGTGCGTGAGCTCAATGTTATCTATGTGAAACACATGAACTAATGCCCTCTAGTGGTGAAAAACTGTCAAAATGCTTTCAGATTAGAGGCGGCCTTCAAAGTTAGAAATTGGCATGAACCTCCTAGGTATAGCTTTCAAATAAGAATGCAAAGAGAACCAAGCAAAATTGGTGATAAATGTAAATTGGAAAGTTGTTTAAAATTGCATGCCCTATTTGGATCATGAGTTTTTTGTTTTTTGGACTTGACTGCCCCTTTAAATAACTTGTGAAAAGCTAATAAAAAATAAATTAATTAAAAAAAAAAAAAAAAAAAAAGCATGTGATAAGAGGCTGTCTGTAGTGGCATAGAAACAGGCAGATATTTTATAGGTTTTACAGGTTATAAAGTATATTAATATACATATTGGTTGTGCAAAGCTGGGGAATGAGTAGTAAAGAAGTTTTAAACAATAACAATTTTAGTGTTGACTGTCTCTTAAGGCTTCAGAGTCTACAAATCCACTAAACATTTTTTAGTGACATTTGCATTTTTTTTTATTTTTTTTTCCTTCTGAAGGGGTTTGTTGCAGTACCAACAAAAAATCCAGATGGCACAATGAATTTGATGAACTGGGAATGTGCAATTCCAGGAAAGAAAGGAGTAAGTTATTTTTTTTTTTTCCCCCAACCCAAAAAAAATAATTTGCCAATTCCCCCAACCCAAAAACAATAATTTGCCAAGGTTCGCCATCTATATAGAGGCATAAAAAAGCCTTATAATATCCAGCCAAGGTTACAAACTATTAAACAATGCTCATTTCCATCCGCATGATGTGTAGTTGTGGGTTTCTTAGTTTTATGTTCTATAGGAAGGTTTGTATTCATTTGAAAATAGCAACTTGAAAGACTTAAAGAGACACTAAACCCCAATTTATTTTATTTTTCTCATTCAGGTAAAGAATACAATATTCCAATTTTAAATTGCTTCATCCTTTGTTAAAGAAATAGATGTGCGTTTGGTGGCATTGCTATGTGCAGTTACGGAGCCTATCTAGATATGCTTTTCTGCACAGGATATCAAGAGAATGAAGAAAACTAGAAGTAAATTAGAAAGCTGTTTAAAATTGCATGCTCTTTCTAAATTGTGAAAGGGGAAAAAGAAGTTATGTCACTTTAAGGCAATACTGATTCCCTTTCTAATGCCAATACCACACTGCAGTAATGGACTATGTAGAGTAGCTGTAGCTTATCTCTGGCAATCATTTGATACCACTGTACATAATAAATTTTAGGGATGCACCGAAATTTTAGCCGCAGAAAAGTTTCAGCTGAAAATGGCATTTTCGGTTTCGTTCTTTTTGCCTGTTTTTTTTCTGTAAAATTGTGTAACATATTTCAAATTTGATGCTAGCCTAGAGCTGCTGTTCGAGTTCATTACTTGACTTACTGTTAGTTTTCTAGGACTATACTTTATTTGGATAATTGTTAAAAAAAAATAAAAAAATATATATATATATATATATATATATATATATATATATATATATATATAATCTGTTAAATCTGATTCTGTTACATAGAACTGAATGTATATTGATATTAAATGAATATCAATAATATAATATTCTTCATTCAATCCTATATAACAAACAGTTTAATAGATTTTTATTTTCTGTCCAATTTTGGTGTTACTTTCAATAGTTTTTATATATTTTATTGGTTTTGTAGTTTTTTTTTGTTTTTTTTTTTATTTCAGATTAATTAAGTCTTAAATTATTAAAATTATAGAAAAAACTATTTTAAAATAATTTTGTTTAAAAAGTTGTTTTCTGCCAAGGGCATCCTGAATTTTTGGTTTCGGTCCAGAATTTTTCAGTGCATCCCTAATAATAAATTGTAATGTCTGATATGCAAAAAGGGGTTAAAGAACCAGTCAGTCCCAGGAAATACATGGCAATAAGATTTAGATATTGATATGAGTGCATAGATAGTGGAATTAGTCACAGATATTAGATATCCGACCAAACTGAATTAATCCACACTCTGTACTCCTATTTATATTCATTTCTTTTTTTTTTTTTTTTCTTTTTTTTCTTTCATGTAATTGGCAAGAGTCCATGAGCTAGTGACGTATGGGATATACATTCCTACCAGGAGGGGCAAAGTTTCCCAAACCTCAAAATGCCTATAAATACACCCCTCACCACACCCACAATTCAGTTTTACTTCACCACCTCCATAGGAGGCAAAGTTTAAGTTTGTGCTGGATTACTGGATACGTTGATATGCGCTTCTCAGCATGCTGAAGCCCGGTTCCTCTCAGAGTGCAGTGAATGACAGAGGGATGTGAAGGGAGTATTACCTATTGAATGCAATGGTCATCCTAACGGGGATCTATTTCATAGGTTCTCTGTTATTGGTCGTAGAGATTCATCTTCTACCTCTCTTTTCAGATCGACGATATACTCTTATATACCATTACCTCTGCTGATTCTCGTTTCAGTACTGGTTTGGCTATCTACTTTATGTAGAGGAGTGTCTTTTTGGTAAGTAGATTTTCCTTTATTTAGACACTCTCAGCTATGGTTTGGCACTTTATTTGTAAAGTTCTAAATATAATGTTTGTACTTCTATTTGCCATGATTTAGGTTTATCAGTATATTTCCTTTTTGCAGACTGTCAGTTTCATTTTGAGAAATGCATAATAAAAAAAAATTCTTACCTTCAATTTTCTAATTGACATTCTTTCTAAATTGCGGGCTGTTAGGCTTGCGGGTGCGCAAAATGCTATAATTTATTGCGTCATTCTTGGCGCGAGACTTTTTTTGCTCGAGAATTACGTTTGACGTATTTTCGTCATTTCCAGCGTCTTTGTTGGCGCCGAGAATTTTCACATAGTTGCGTCATCTATGATGCTCGTGTTTGTTGCAGACATTCTTGGCGCCAAAAAATATTTTGTCTGTTGTGGGCATCATACTTGGCACCAGATTTCTGATATTATTTAAGTCTTTATTTCATTCTGGTTTTCAGAGGCTTATTTTGTTTGCATTTTTTTTCCCAAATTATTTTTTTTTTTTTTTTTTTTTTTTTTTTTTTTCTCTTACATTTGCAAGATATCTCAAACTGTTCCTGTATCAGAAAACACTGTTGGATTCCTGATGACTGATATCAGTCCTACCAAAGCTAAGTTCATTTATTTTAATGTTATGAATTTTTATCTTTTAGCTATGGTTTGTAATACGTTATCATGATAAATTTTTACATGCAGAGTCCATCAGTATTTATGCATTATCTATTGCTATTCTTTTAACATATAATGTACAAGATATACCTAGGAATTTATAGGATTATTTTTCTGATTCTATTCTAAAGGCTTTGTCTGCCATCCCCCGCCTTCTAATAAAATGTAAAGGTCTTTTTCTCCAACATAGGTGTGTCCGGTCCACGGCGTCATCCTTACTTGTGGGATATTCTCTTCCCCAACAGGAAATGGCAAAGAGCCCAGCAAAGCTGGTCACATGATCCCTCCTAGGCTCCGCCTACCCCAGTCATTCTCTTTGCCGTTGTACAGGCAACATCTCCACGGAGATGGCTTAGAGTTTTTTAGTGTTTAACTGTAGTTTTTCATTATTCAATCAAGAGTTTGTTATTTTCAAATAGTGCTGGTACGTACTATTTACTCAGAAACAGAAAAGAGATGAAGAATTCTGTTTGTATGAGGAAAATGATTTTAGCAACCGTAACTAAAATCCATGGCTGTTCCACACAGGACTGTTGAGAGCAATTAACTTCAGTTGGGGGAACAGAGTGCAGTCTCTTACTGCTTGAGGTATGACACATTCTAACAAGACGATGTAATGCTGGAAGCTGTCATTTTCCCTATGGGATCCGGTAAGCCATGTTTATTACGATTGTAAATAAGGGCTTCACAAGGGCTTATTTAAACTGTAGACTTTTTCTGGGCTAAATCGATTGATTATTAACACATATTTAGCCTTGAGGAATCATTTTATCTGGGTATTTTGATATAATAATATCGGCAGGCACTGTTTTAGACACCTTATTCTTTAGGGGCTTTCCCAAAGCATAGGCAGAGTCTCATTTTCGCGCCGGTGTTGCGCACTTGTTTTTGAGAGGCATGGCATGCAGTCGCATGTGAGAGGAGCTCTGATACTTATAAAGGACTTCTGAAGGCGTCATTTGGTATCGTATTCCCCTTTGGGTTTGGTTGGGTCTCAGCAAAGCAGATACCAGGGACTGTAAAGGGGTTAAAGCTTAAAACGGCTCCGGTTCCGTTATTTTAAGGGTTAAAGCTTCCAAAATTGGTGTGCAATATTTTCAAAGCTTTAAGACGCTGCGGTGAAAATTTGGTGAATTTTGAACAATTCCTTCATGTTTTTTCGCAATTGCAGTAATAAAGTGTGTTCAGTTTAAAATTTAAAGTGACAGTAACGGTTTTATTTTAAAACGTTTTTTGTACTTTCTGATCAAGTTTATGCCTGTTTAACATGTCTGAGCTACCAGATAGACTGTGTTCTGAATGTGGGGAAGCCAGAATTCCTATTCATTTAAATAAATGTGATTTATGTGATAATGACAATGATGCCCAAGATGATTCCTCAAGTGAGGGGAGTAAGCATGGTACTGCATCATTCCCTCCTTCGTCTACACGAGTCTTGCCCACTCAGGAGGCCCCTAGTACATCTAGCGCGCCAATACTCCTTACTATGCAACAATTAACGGCTGTAATGGATAATTCTGTCAAAAACATTTTAGCCAAAATGAACCCTTGTCAGCGTAAGCGTGGCTGCTCTGTTTTAGTTACTGAAGAGCATGACGACGCTGATATTAATATCTCTGAAGGGCCCCTAACCCAATCTGAGGGGGCCAGGGAGGTTTTGTCTGAGGGAGAAATTACTGATTTAGGGAACATTTCTCAGCAGGCTGAATCTGATGTGATTACATTTAAATTTAAATTGGAACATCTCCGCATTTTGCTTAAGGAGGTATTATCCACTCTGGATGATTGTGAAAATTTAGTCATCCCAGAGAAACTATGTAAAATGGACAAGTTCTTAGAGGTGCCGGGGCTCCCAGAAGCTTTTCCTATACCCAAGCGGGTGGCGGACATTGTTAATAAAGAATGGGAAAGGCCCGGTATTCCTTTCGTCCCTCCCCCCATATTTAAAAAATTGTTTCCTATGGTCGACCCTAGAAAGGACTTATGGCAGTCAGTCCCCAAGGTCGAGGGAGCGGTTTCTACTTTAAACAAACGCACCACTATTCCCATAGAGGATAGTTGTGCTTTCAAAGATCCTATGGATAAAAAATTAGAAGGTTTGCTTAAAAAGATGTTTGTTCAGCAGGGTTACCTTCTACAACCCATTTCATGCATTGTCCCTGTCACTACTGCCGCATATTTCTGGTTTGATGAACTGCTTAAGGTGCTCGATAGTGACTCTCCTCCTTATGAGGAGATTATGGACAGAATCAATGCTCTCAAATTGGCTAATTCTTTCACTCTAGACGCCTCTTTGCAATTGGCTAAGTTAGCGGCTAAGAACTCTGGGTTTGCTATTGTGGCGCGCAGAGCGCTTTGGTTGAAATCTTGGTCGGCTGATGCGTCTTCCAAGAACAAGCTACATATTCCTATCCACAAGGAACATCATCGGTTCCTAAGGTTTGCATTCCTGGACAAACATTACCAGTTCGTGGCGCTTCCTTTCGGATTAGCCACTGCTCCAAGGATTTTCACAAAGGTACTAGGGTCCCTTCTAGCGGTGCTAAGACCAAGGGGCATTGCAGTAGTACCTTACCTGGACGACATTCTGATTCAAGCGTCGTCCCTTCCTCAAGCAAAGGCTCACACGGACATTGTCCTGGCCTTTCTCAGATCTCACGGCTGGAAAGTGAACGTGGAAAAGAGTTCTCTATCCCCGTCAACAAGGGTTCCCTTCTTGGGAACAATTATAGACTCCTTAGAAATGAGGATCTTTCTAACAGAGGCCAGAAAAACAAAGCTTCTGGACTCTTGTCGGATACTTCATTCCGTTCCTCTTCCTTCCATAGCTCAGTGCATGGAAGTGATCGGGTTGATGGTGGCGGCGATGGACATAGTTCCTTTTGCGCGCATTCATCTAAGACCATTACAACTGTGCATGCTCAGTCAGTGGAATGGGGACTATACAGACTTGTCTCCGAAGATACAAGTAAATCAGAGGACCAGAGACTCACTCCGTTGGTGGCTGTCCCTGGACAATCTGTCTCAAGGGATGATGTTCCACAGACCAGAGTGGGTCATTGTCACGACCGACGCCAGTCTGATAGGCTGGGGCGCGGTCTGGGGATCCCTGAAAGCTCAGGGTCTTTGGTCTCGGGAAGAATCTCTTCTACCGATAAATATTCTGGAACTGAGAGCGATATTCAATGCGCTCCAGGCCTGGCCCCAGCTTGCGAGGACCAGGTTCATTCGGTTTCAATCAGACAACATGACGACTGTTGCGTACATCAACCATCAGGGGGGAACAAGGAGTTCCCTAGCGATGGAAGAAGTAACCAAAATTATTCTTTGGGCGGAGTCTCACTCCTGCCACCTGTCTGCTATCCACATCCCAGGAGTGGAAAATTGGGAAGCGGATTTTCTGAGTCGTCAGACATTGCATCCGGGGGAGTGGGAACTCCATCCGGAAATCTTTGCCCAAGTCACTCACCTGTGGGGCATTCCAGACATGGATCTGATGGCCTCTCGTCAGAACTTCAAAGTTCCTTGCTACGGGGCCAGATCCAGGGATCCCAAGGCGGCTCTAGTGGATGCACTAGTAGCACCTTGGACCTTCAAACTAGCTTATGTGTTCCCGCCATTTCCTCTCATCCCCAGGCTGATAGCCAGGATCAAGCAGGAGAGGGCGTCGGTGATTTTGATAGCTCCTGCGTGGCCACGCAGGACTTGGTATGCAGATCTGGTGAATATGTCATCGGCTCCACCTTGGAAGCTACCTTTGAGACGAGACCTTCTTGTTCAGGGTCCGTTCGAACATCCGAATCTGGTTTCACTCCAGCTGACTGCGTGGAGATTGAACGCTTGATTTTATCGAAGCGAGGGTTCTCAGATTCTGTGATCGATACTCTTGTTCAGGCCAGAAAGCCTGTGACTAGAAAGATTTACCACAAAATTTGGAAAAAATATATCTGTTGGTGTGAATCTAAAGGATTCCCTTGGGACAAGGTTAAGATTCCTAGGATTCTATCCTTCCTTCAAGAAGGATTGGAAAAAGGATTATCGGCAAGTTCCCTGAAGGGACAGATTTCTGCCTTGTCGGTATTACTTCACAAAAAGCTGGCAGCTGTGCCAGATGTTCAAGCCTTTGTTCAGGCTCTGGTTAGAATCAAGCCTGTTTACAAACCTTTGACTCCTCCTTGGAGTCTCAATTTAGTTCTTTCAGTTCTTCAGGGGGTTCCGTTTGAACCCTTACATTCCGTTGATATTAAGTTATTATCTTGGAAAGTTTTGTTTTTAGTTGCGATTTCTTCTGCTAGAAGAGTCTCAGAATTATCTGCTCTGCAGTGTTCTCCTCCTTATCTGGTGTTCCATGCAGATAAGGTGGTTTTACGTACTAAACCTGGTTTTCTTCCAAAAGTTGTTTCTAACAAAAACATTAACCAGGAGATTATCGTACCTTCTCTGTGTCCAAAACCAGTTTCAAAGAAGGAACGTTTGTTGCACAATTTGGATGTTGTTCGCGCTCTAAAATTCTATTTAGATGCTACAAAGGATTTTAGACAAACATCTTCCTTGTTTGTTGTTTATTCAGGTAAAAGGAGAGGTCAAAAAGCAACTTCTACCTCTCTCTCTTTTTGGATTAAAAGCATCATCAGATTGGCTTACGAGACTGCCGGACGGCAGCCTCCCGAAAGAATCACAGCTCATTCCACTAGGGCTGTGGCTTCCACATGGGCCTTCAAGAACGAGGCTTCTGTTGATCAGATATGTAGGGCAGCGACTTGGTCTTCACTGCACACTTTTACCAAATTTTACAAGTTTGATACTTTTGCTTCTTCTGAGGCTATTTTTGGGAGAAAGGTTTTGCAAGCCGTGGTGCCTTCCATTTAGGTGACCTGATTTGCTCCCTCCCTTCATCCGTGTCCTAAAGCTTTGGTATTGGTTCCCACAAGTAAGGATGACGCCGTGGACCGGACACACCTATGTTGGAGAAAACAGAATTTATGTTTACCTGATAAATTTCTTTCTCCAACGGTGTGTCCGGTCCACGGCCCGCCCTGGTTTTTTTAATCAGGTCTGATATTTTATTTTCTTTAACTACAGTCACCACGGTACCATATGGTTTCTCCTATGCAAATATTCCTCCTTAACGTCGGTCGAATGACTGGGGTAGGCGGAGCCTAGGAGGGATCATGTGACCAGCTTTGCTGGGCTCTTTGCCATTTCCTGTTGGGGAAGAGAATATCCCACAAGTAAGGATGACGCCGTGGACCGGACACACCGTTGGAGAAAGAAATTTATCAGGTAAACATAAATTCTGTTTTTTTTTTTTTTAAACTTCTCATTTAGTTGATGAATTTTCAAATGACCGACAACATACTGAATTATCCTTCTCTGATGAGGATTTATCTGAGTCAGAATATCCTTCATCAGCTATTGACACTAACAAATGTACTCTATTTAAAAGTAAAAAAAGTAGATTTGATCTTTGTTGAAAAGGTGTTTATTATATTGGATATTGAGGAGACTAGTCCTTTTAATTTTAAGACTAGCTAACATTTAAATTCTGCTTATTAACCTCCTGTGGTTTCTTCAGAGGTTTTTTTTCCAGTTCCTGATACTAGGGAATGGAATAGGCCTGGTGGTACTTTTATTCCTTCTTTAAGGTTTTTAAATTGTATCCTTTGCCAGCAGTTTGGAGTTTTGGGGAAAGATCCCCAAAGTTAATGGGGCTATCTCTACTCTTGCTAAACATACTACTATTCCTATGGAAAATAGTATTTATTTTTAAGTTCCTTCAGATGGCAAACTTGTATCTTATCTAAGTAAAATTATTTTATTTTCAGGTCCTTTTCTTAGGCCTGCAATTTATTTGGCTGATGTTGCAACTGCTTCAACTTTTTGGTTGGATACTTTAGCGCAACAAGTATCGGATTATAATTTGTTTAGCATTGTTAAGTTGATTCCACATGCTGCTAATTTCATTTGTGATGTTGTTTTTTTGATATTTTCACAATTGAGTTTAAATCTATGTCTTTAGCTATTTTAGCTAGAAGAACTTTGTGACTTAAACCTTGGAATGCTAATTTGATTTCTAAAAATCCAGATTTTTATTTTTCCAAGGTAATAAATTTGGCTCACTATTGGATTCAATACTTTCAACTGTTACTCTGGGGAAGGGAGTTTTTTTGCTTCAAGATTAAGTTCTAAGAGTAAATCTTAAGCTTATATTAGTTTTTGATCTTAATAAGGAACAGAATCCTAATTCTTCCCCAAGTAACATGTTTTTAATTGGAAGTTTTCTTCAAAATGGAATGAATTCAAACCATTTAAAAGATCAAAGTCAGCCCCCAAATTCGCATGAAGGTGCAGCCCTTATTCCAGCTTAGCTGGTAGGGGGCAGGTTAAGATTTTTCTAAAGTTGTTTGGTTCAATTCGGTCCAAACTTCTTAGATTGGGGTACAGAATAGGATTTCAGAGTAAGACCGCCTGTGAGAAGTCTTTTTCTCTCACATATTCTAGCTATTCCAGTAAAGGCTCAGACTTTCCTGAAGTGTGTTTCAGACCTGGATTTATCTGGGGTATTCATACCAGTTCAGTTTCAGGAACGGGGTTTGGGGTTTTATTCAGAACTATTCATTGTCCCAAAGAAAGAAAAACTTTTGAATTGTCATGTTCGAGTACCATCTTTCAGAATGGTGATTATAAGGTCTATTCTGCCTTTTGTTCAGCAAGGGCATTATTTGCCTACAATAGACTTACAGGATTCATATCTTCATATTCTGTTTTCATTCATATTTTCATTTTCTGAGATTCTCTTTTTTTAGACAAGCATTACCAATTTGTTGATTTTTCCTTCTGGCCTAGTGACGGCTCTAAGAATCTTTTCAAGGTTCTCAGTGTTTCCTTATTTGGACGATCTCGTGGTACTTGCTCAGTCTTTTCGTTCTGCAGAATCTCATACGATTCAACTTCTGTTTCTTCAAAGGTTGGAGGATCTTTTTATCAAAAGCTCCTTGATTCCTCAGACAAGGGTCACCTTTTTTTAGGTTTCCAGATAGATTGTGTCAATGTCTTTGTCTCTAACAGACAAGAGACAATTATATTGGGTTTAGCTTGTTGGAACCTTCAGTCTCTTATTTCCTTCAGTAGCTATATGCATGGAAGTTTTAGGTCTCATGACTGCAGCATTGGATTTGATTCCCTTTGCTCATTTTCATATGAAACCTTTCTAGTTTTTAATGCTGAATTAATGGTGCAGGGATTATTCTAGGATATCATATTTAATATCCCCGAATCCCAATATTCAACTATCTCTGGCTTGGTGGTTAGATCACCATCGTATAGTTCTACGGGTCTCTTTGGTTCATCCAACCTGAACCATGATCACAACAGATGCAAGTCTTTTAGTTTGGGAAGCTGTCTGGGGATCTCTGTCAGCACAAGGGGTTTGAAAATCTCAAGAGGCGAGATTACCATTCAGTATTTTGGAACTCTGTGTGATTCTCAGAGTTCTTCAGTTTTTTGGCTTCTTTTTGAAGAGAGAGACGTTTATTGGTTTTCAGACAATGTCAAAACTGTGGCGTATGTCAATCATCGGGGTGGGACTCTCAGTTCTCAGGCTGTGAAAGAAGTATCTCGGATACTTGCTTGGGCAAAATCCAGCTCCTATTTTCTGCGGTCCATATCCCAGGTATAGACAATTGGGAAGCGGATTATCTCTGTCATCAAGCTTTACATCCGGGAGAATGGTCTCTTCACCCAGATGTGTGTTTTCAAATTGTTCAGATGTGTGGGCTTCCAGAAATAGATCTGATGGCATCTCATCTAAAGAAACTTCCCAGGTACCTGTCCAGGGATCCTCAGGCGGAAGCAATGTATGCATTGACACTTCCTTGGAGTTATCAACCTGCCTATATATTTTTTTCCGCCTCCAGTTCTTCTTTTAAGAGTGATTTTCAAAATCATCATGGAGCAATCGTTTGTGCTGCTGGTGGCTCAAACATGGCCGCTCAGGTTTTTGTTATTGGGATCTTGTTCGGATGTCCAGTTGCCAACTTTGGCCACTTCCGTTAAGGCCAGACCTTATATCTCAAGGTTTGGAAGACTTACATTTCATGGTGTTCTTCTCATAAATTCTCTTGGCATTCTTTTAGAATTCCTAGAATTTTACAGTTTCTTCAGGATGGTTTGGATAAGGGTTTGTCTGCAAGTTCCTTGAAAGGACAAATCTCTGCTCTTTCTGTTCTGTATCACAGAAAAATTGCTAATCTTCCTGACATTCATTGTTTTGTACAAGCTTTGGTTTGTATCAAGCCTGTCATTAAGCCAATTTCTCCTCCTTGGAGTCTTAATTTGGTTTTGAGGGCTTTACAGGCTCCTCCGTTTAAGCCTATGCATTCTCTGGACATTTTAATTACTTTCTTGGAAAGTATTGTTTCTTTTGGCCATCTCTTCTGCTAGAAGAGTTTCTGAATTATCTGCTCTTTCTTGTGAGTCTCCTTTTCTGGTTTTTCATCAGGATAAGGTGGTTTTGCAGACTTTTAAATTTTTACGTAAAGTGAATTCCAACAACATTAGTAGAGAAATTGTTGTCCCTTCGTTGTGTCCTAATCCTAAGAATTCTTTGGAAAGATCTTTACATTCTTTGGACGTGGTTAGAGCTTTGAAATATTATGTTGAAGCTACTAAAGATTTCAGAAAGACTTCTAGTCTATTTGTTATCTTTTCTGGTTCTAGGAAAGGTCAGAAGGCTTCTGCCATTTCTTTGGCGTCTTGGTTAAAGCTTTTGATTCATCATGCTTATTTGGAGTCGGTTAAATCCCCGCTTCAGAGGATTACGGCTCATTCTACTAGGTCAGTTTCTACTTCCTGGGCTTTTAAGAATGAAGCTTCTGTTGATCAGATTTGCAAAGCAGAAACTTGGTCTTTGCATACTTTTACTAAATTCTACCATGTTGATGTTGGTTTTTTTTTTTCTTCAGAAACAGTTTTTGGTAGAACAGGCAGCTGTTTCAGTTTGATTCTTCTGCTTATAATTTTCAGTTTTTTTCATTATAAAGATTAAAACTTTTTGATTTGGGTTGTGGATTCTTTTTTCAGCGGAATTGGCTGTCTTTATTTTATCCCTCCCTCTCTAGTGACTCTTGCGTGGATTTCCACATCTTGGGTATTTGCTATCCCATATGTCACTAGCTCATGGACTCTTGCCAATTACATTAAAGAAAACCTAATTTATGTAAGGAACTTGCCTGATAAATTAATTTCTTTCATATTGGCAAGAGTCCATGAGGCCCACCCTTTTTGTGGTGGTTATGATTTTTTTTTTTTTGTATAAAGCACAATTATTCCAATTCCTTGTTGATGCTTTCGCTCCTTTCTTATCACCCCACTTCTTGGCTATTCGTTAAACTGAATTGTGGGTGTGGTGGGGGGTGTATTTATAGGCATTTTGAGGTTTGGGAAACTTTGCCCCTCCTGGTAGTAATGTATGTCCCATACGTCACTAGCTCATGGACTCTTGCCAATATGAAATGAATTTATCAGGTAAGTTCCTTGCATAAATTATGTTTTTTTTTTTTTTTTTTTTTTTTCCTCTAGACTCCTTGGGAAGGTGGATTATTTAAGTTACGGATGCTTTTTAAGGATGATTATCCCTCCTCACCTCCCAAATGTAAGTGAACTGCTATACTTCCATATTCTTTGTCTTTATCAAAGATATTTGGCTCACATTAAATTCAGGCTATTTCGCAGTATATACTATTACTTCTTGATAATTTTCTGTATTGTATTTTAAATATCTAAGGCATATGCTCATAGTTTCTTCTTAAATGGAAAGAGTCCACAGCTGCATTCATTACTTTTGGGAAATACAAACCTGGCCACCAGGAGGAGGCAAAGTCAGCCCAGCCAAAGGCTTAAATACTCCTCCCACTCCCCTCACCCCCCAGTCTTTCTTTGCCTTTTGTCCCAGGAGGCTTGCAGAGAAGTGTCAGAATTTTTAATTTTGGTTTTGTCTCTTATGGAGGGTAGTACTCTTCGGCATAGGACAGGAGTTTTAAGTAGTCCTGTCAGTCTCTCAGTGAGGGCCTGGATAAAAGATAGAGTCCGGAGATACAGGGAGTTTATTTCTGCAAAACCATCCCTACTCATTAACGGCTCCTCAAGTAATCAACGTTGTCGAAATTTGCTTCTCTTCCTGCTTTCTTCTCCCAAGTCCATGGCGGAGGCAATGCTCCTATCCGTCACACTTGAAGGGCCGTGTTCCTGTTCCATGGCGTAGATTCCGGTAAGATTGTTTCATTTTACTTCGTAATGTTTCCAGAGAGGCTACCACCTTTCGGGCCTAACTTATAACATAAGGGTCTCAGTGAGTCTCTCTTAGTATCTTGGATTCGAGGGTTAATATCTCCAGGGGGGAGGGGGGTTATTGAACAGGGGGAGTTTTATAATCATGTTTATGTGATTCAACCTGCTTATGTGCAATGTTTACTGGGCTCATGGTTGGAAGTGACGCAGCCTTTTGTCTGGGTGCGCTTGTTTGGACTGTACGGTTCACCTTGTGTTCGGGCATGGCTACGTTCCGTTCCATTTCTGCATTCTCGACCGCGTGGCAAATTAAATTTTCTAGTCTGCAGGGGTCTGGTCATAGGAAGTGGTGAGTGCCCCAGCCATTGGGGGTGAAGGTGCTGTTAGTTTTTTTTTCCCACTACTTTAGTCCATATTTAAATATCCTCTATCCAGCTATGGAAGATTCTGATCCTGAGACTGTTAATTTCAGATTCAGTTAGAGGATTCTGAGACTATTTTGATTTCAGATTCTGTGTCCGGTGATGAATCCAGAGTGGCCTCGTTGACGCCTGTCAACTAGTTATGTTCCATATGCCATTTTAGAGCGCCTGGTTCCTCGAGCTCAGGGAATCCAGGGACTGAGCCATCCGCCTCTGGGGGTCCTGTCCTCCGAGAGGCGAGTTCCCTACCAAATCATATTTCTGCACATGTGAGTAACCCAGTTTATGGTTCCTCCATGCGGGGTGGCGTGTTTACCCCCGGAGGTTGCAGCACAATTTTGCTTCCACATAATGTTGGCGATTGTTTGAAAAGTCCAGACGTTTATTTGAGAATGTGCTTGTGCCTTATTGTCCTGGGCCTTCCGCCTTGGAGGGCCTCTACAGTTCCCCGCAGGGGTATCTGTCCCTGAGTGTTGTGCCTTTGCGTGTTGCTCAGACATGGTTTGTCGGTTATTGACCCTATCGTTACCAGATATGGGGATTTTCAGTCTGATGATTCGAATGGTGCACCTTATTAGACATGTGGGGATGAAGTAATGATTGTTATTTGTTAGAGATCTTTCCCGGTTTTGTGTGATAGGGCTCTGTGTGCCTGGTCCTGCAGGTAGGGCTGTGTCTTTTTGGGCTTTAACCTCCGGATAGATATATCTGACGAGATGTCTTTTGTTTCCTTCGGGAACCTTCTGGGATTGATAAACTCTTTTTTTTTTTTTTTTTTTTTTTTTTTTTTAATTACTACTTCGGAAGTTGTTGGACAGATTAGTCTTTTTTTTTTTTTTTTTTTTTTTCCTTCCCCTACAAGGGAAAATTTACGCAGCTTGCTGGTTGGGACCCTAGGTGCAGGCTGGTCCTGTCGGGTTCGTTCGGTTTTGCGGCTGTTCAGACGCGTGGCGCTGTTCTGCTCGGCTGGTTCGGTAGAAGCACAGAGTTCTCAGGTTATGATTGTTTGTTTTTTGTTTTGTTTTTTTGTTCAACTAAGCATTTGAGAGGACCTGTGGGAAGGATTGTTTGTCCTCATAGCCTTCAGTCATAGCTGACCGGGGAGTTTTTCCGCTGCGTCACTGACATCTGATTTCATCAGATCTTAGAGTTTCCTCCCCCATGTGGTGGAGGGTGGGAGGGCTTAATGCCCCTTACAGCTATTGAGCGGTTTTGCCTTCAATTATTTATATTTTTTTTTTTTTTAAGGCCTCTGGATGTGTCCTTTTGGGCTTCATCCATCAGCTTGTACAGGATAGCTGTCTAGCATGCGGAAGGTTTGCAGTTTGAAACCTGTTGCAGCTCTTGAAACTTTTCAGGTGTACGCATAGCAGTTTCTAGTATATCTAGATGCAGCTCTTACTCTTGACTGAGTTATAAGGAGGCCTTTGGGTCTTCTTCCATTGCCTCCGAGTGAGTGGATCTCCTTTTTAGGATCTGTGTTTCTGGGTGATGGTGGTTCCCTGCGGGGACTTTTTTGTTTAGCTTGGGGTTTTCCGGAGCTGGGTAGGCTTTAGTGCCTTCTCTTCCTTGTGTCCTCTGCTTTTACAAAGGTGTTAGGGAGACTAGTCTTGCTAGTAGGATTTTTTTTTTTTTTTTAGACCTCAAGGTATCCCTTGGTTGCCCTGAGGCTCTGAGACGTATCTTCATACGACTTCTAGCCTTGCTTCTTGGAGCGTTGGACTTTAGCTAGGAGTGGTTCCTTCCTTTTGGTTGGAGCTTTCGAGTTCTTCTTGCTATCCGGATTCTTGTGTCTGGCTTTTTGGCCGTTTGGGGTGTTTAGTTCTAGGGTAAGGTTTGCCTGAACTATTAGGTGCCCGGACCTGTTTTTCTCTCAGACTTCTGGTTGCTGATGCTTTGCTTGGCCTTTTTACTGACCCAGTCTTGGGTGGTTTTGGAATCTTGGATCTGAGGGCTGGTCGGGGTGTTTCACGGTAGTGGGAACTTGGGCTATGTCCTTGCTCCATCTAACTCGCCTGGTTACGGTTGGCCAGGTTTTCGTAATATATTTTATTCTTGCCACAGAGTGGCCCATGTCATCTGGTGGCTAGCCATGTGGCTTGAGCCTCAAGGGTAGTTGGTTCATACCAAGCTGCTGGCGCTGGATGTCCAATTTCTGGTGAGCCTTAGGGTTGCATTCCCCTGGTCAGCTTGCCAGTGTTCCCGTGGATTCCCTTGGTTGGCTGTGCCTCTACTTGGCAAGATACTTGTAGGGGGTCCTTTTTCTAGGACATCTGTGTTGGGAATTTCACTTCCCATTAGCCAGTGCCTTCGGGCCTTGAGGACAGTTGTTGCCCTTTCAGCATCATCCCTTTTTTTTTTTTTTTTTTTTTTTTTTTTTTCTTTCAGGGATATTCTCCCTATGGTAATTAAGTCCTTGCTTGGGGCTTCTCCTGGATGGGCGGTGGGATTGGTTACCCCTGGTGGGGTCTTGCTGGCTCCAAGCAGACTTGTTGGCCCTTTATTTTGATAGTTCCTTAGGTCTATGGCCTTGTTGGGTTGTATTGGGGCTCTGTGGGGGATAGCTGTGCTATCCTTACACTCGTTCTTGTACCTGTTTCGGGATTCTTTAGTTTCCCTGTCTTGGATCCCGGAGGCTGGGTTGGTCCAGTTGGGTGTGGGTCTGCAGGTCAGGATGGCCAAGCGGTCTAAGGAACTGTGTTTGAGCAGTCTCCTCCTGGATGTGTGAGCTTGTTGAGTTTATCCTGTTAGCTTAGTTTCCTAGGGTCCTTTCAACTTGCTCCATTGATTACAAGTAGGTTTACTCTTCCTTCGGGTTCTGAGAGTATACTCTCCTCCTTCTCGAGTGACCTCTATTTGAGGTTTTTGTGTTCCCCCTTTTCAGGGACCTGTGTGTAGGTCTGGTGACTTAAGATACCTGGAACATACCCTCTGTATGGGGGTTGTTTTTGCAGTCTTTTTTTTTTTTTTTTCTTGCTGGACTGCTTCTTCCTCACAAGTATCCTCTGTCGTCCTGTTATGGACTCTGTGTTCTCAAACTTGAGGTTTTTCACCTGGGTGTATTCGACACTTTTTCAGGGTCGAATACCTTGGTATTCTATGGCCAGACACGGAGGATTTTGCCTCTTCCGTTGCATTCCGTGCTTGCAGGATATTGGGGAGACGTCTGTTCGATCTGTGCTCGGTCTTATCCCAGGTTTTGCTTGGTATAGGCGTGGCCTCCTTTCCCTGTTTGGGCCCCTCTGGGCTCACTAGTGGAGGTGTTACTTTTTGTATTGGGGGACCTTTTGGTTTCCTTGGTTCTCCTTTGCCTTGTTCGGTTGATGTCTCCATTTGTGGAGATGAGCAGTGGGGGGCCATATGTTGGGCGACTGTCTCATGATGGACTGTTGGCTCAGTTGAGCCAGTTTGCGGTCTCCAGTATGGCTTCTGGACTAACTGCGAGTCAGTGTCACTGGGGCTTTTCCTCTTGACATTTTCTCAGCTAAACATAAATTATGCTTACCTGATTAATTTCCTTTTCTTCTAATGGAAAGAGTCCAAAGCTCCCCATCTGTAATTTTATATGGGGCGTCCTTATATTCTTCTTGCACCTTTCACCCTGATATTTCTTTTATTGTTCCTTGACAGAATAACTGGAGGATGAGTTGAGTGGGAGGAGTATTTAAGCCTTTTGCTGGGTTGTCTTTGCCTCCTCCTGGTGGCCAGGTTCTTATTTCCCATAAGTAATGACTGCAGCTGTGACTATTTCCATCAGAAGAAAAGGAAAATATCAGGTAAGCATAATTTGTTTTTTACTAGGTCTGAAAATGCGTGAAAAAAAATCTAGTGTAAACAACTTTAGATATAGTTGGCAACTCAGTCCATGTAATCTTTTTACATTCCTAGGTAAATTTGAACCACCATTATTTCACCCGAATGTCTATCCATCAGGCACAGTGTGTCTGTCTATCTTAGAAGAAGATAAAGATTGGAGGCCAGCAATCACAATTAAACAGGTATGAAATCTAACTTCTGTTAATTTGCTGGAGCTAATGCAATTGTCAAACTAACTTTCCCCCCCAATTTTGATTATTTAGATCTTGTTAGGAATACAAGAACTTCTAAATGAACCAAATATACAAGATCCAGCTCAAGCAGAGGCATACACAATTTACTGGTTAGTAGTGTTTGTGTGTTTTTTGTGGTGTCGGTTTGTATGTTAATTTTTAAAAATACATATTACATTAAAAAAAAAAACATGTATGTGAAAGAATTAAGATAATTGTTCTAAGCATACTGTATACAATTTGCAAAAATGCAAATTCTTAAAACATACATATTTTTGCAATTGAATACAACACACACACACACACACACACACGTACTCCTAAGTGGAGGTGGTGTTGTAGTATAAGTTATGTTTTTAATAAAGCTGAAAAGTACATTGGTAAAAATTTTTTATTTTTTGATTTGTCTTTCAGCCAAAACAGAGTTGAATACGAAAAGAGAGTCCGAGCACAAGCCAAGAAATTTGCGCCATCATAAACACCAACTTATATGGCATCTTACAATAAACAAAATTTAAAGGAAGGGATTGGTTTGGCAAGAACTTGTTTACAAATTTTTTTGCAAAATTGAATGATGCTAAATACAATTGAGATTCACCAAGGGGAGGGGGTTGTATGTGTGCCATTTTCCATTTTCGACACTTGTATAGAGTTCTAAATTTGCTGAATATCCCCCCAGTTTTTTCATACAGGGTCTCTTCCTTCAGTCTTTTTGTAATTTGATTGTTATGATGTAAAACTTGCTTTTATTTTAATATTGATGTCAGTATTTCAACTGCTGTAAAATTATAAACTTTTATACTTCTACAAATTCACTAGTAATCTATAGTTTCCTTTGCTATCGGATGCAGGCATGCTTTAAAATGTTTAGAAATATATCTAGCCTATAGCTGGCTGTATTAAAAAATAAATAAAAAATAAAAAAAATAAATCTAAAAAAACTTACAATGTCATAAATTCCACCCCCTCCCCTAAATTTCTTTTTCTATTTTAAGAAAATAGGTTGTATTCCAACCTACAGCCTCCTATTCAGTCAGCATCTTGCTTCTGCATCAGTTCCTTTTTTGTGTTTATATGGCGTTTTTGTCTGTGTTGCTGTTTAGAGTAAATAAACTGTTTATATAAAGTTTTTGTTTCATTTTATCTTTTTCATTAAAAGGACCACAAAAGTGTACATCTTCTGGCTTGTAAACGGACAATGAAATATTTTTATTTTGTGTATAATCTGTAAACTTTATTTTTTATTACTGTTTATATTGCTACCCCATAAAAACCTAAAAAATGTAGCTTGGCAACTTGTAGATGGGTAACATACTGTTGTCTTGTACTCTGAAATGCAGATTTAAATAAACAGCAGTAAACCAAAACACATGGTAAGTATACTAATCTTTTGTTTAGACATCCAGCATTCATATAAATACTGTACCACATTAAATAATGCAAATAAACAACTCCAAATGGACCAGCCTGGTTTTTATTGAAGGGGGGTAAAATGTTTAATGTAAGTCTTCTGACACTTTGACAAAGGCGTCCTAGGCAATATTAGTCTTTAAAAAGACTTCTAGTTGGGTGTATATATAAAACAGGAGCTAGGGGTATATATGTCTGTCCAAAAATATTGGCACCCCTGCATTTCTGTCAGAGAATGCACCACTTCACCCAGAAAACTGTTGCAATTACAAATGTTTAGGCATTATCAGGTTTATTTATTTTGTTTGTATTGGTATGACACAAAAAAGTGGAGGAGGAAAAAAGCAAAATCTGACACATTCCATGCAAAGCTCCAAAAAATGGACTGGACAAAATTATTGGCACCCTCAATTTAATATTTGGTAGCACACCCCTTGGAAAAAATAACTGAAATCAATTGCTTCCTGTAACAATCTATGAGTTTCTTACACCTCTCTACTGGAATTTTGGGCCATTCTTTTACAGACTGCTCCAGGTCTCTGATTGGAAGGGTTCCTTTTCCCAACTGCTGTTTTGAGATCTCTCCTCAGGTCCTCTATGAATTGAGATCTGGACTCATTGCTGGCCAGTTAAGTACTCTCCAGCACTTGTTCATTTTTTTTTTTTTTTTTTGTGTTTTTTTTTACATGTGCTTTGGGTCATTGTCCTGCTGTAAGACCCATGACCTCTTGACGGAGACCCAACTTTGCACCACAGAATTCTTTGGTAGTCTTTAGATATCATAATGTCAGGCACACAGTCAAGACACCCAGTGCCTGAAGCTGCCAAACAACTCCAAAACATCAGTGAACCTCCACCATGTTTGACTGTATGCTTTTCTTCTAATGCCTAATTTCTTTTTTTCTGAAAACAGTATGGACTTTACCAAAAAGCTGCAATTCTTTTTGTTTAGTCTGTCCACAGCACATTCTCCCAAAAGGTTTTTGGCAAACTCCAATCTGGCTTTTTTATGTTTCTGTGAAAACCGAAATATTCAGCACTAGTGCAAGCTAGGTGCTTGCTGCTGGGTCCACACCCAAGGCCCATAAAAGTCCAGAAGGCAGCAGGACTCTTATAGTATTTGCTAGTACAACAAAATAAAATGCAATGTTTCAGACCTCGAAATCATGCAGGATTAAGGACTGATAGGTCAAACATTGCATTTTATTTTGTTGTACTAACAAATACTGTTTAAGAGTGCTGCTGCCTTCTGGACGTTTTTTTGTTTGTTTCTGTGTCAGCAGTGGGTTCCTCCTGGGTCTCATACCATAGCGTCAGTTTTCATTCAAATGGCAATGTATAGTGCAAGCTGACACATTTGTACCCTGTGCCTGAAAGTCAGCTTGAAGTTGATTGAGGTTCTTTATCCACCATTTGAACAATCCGTTGCAATCTTTGATCAATGTTTCTCTCTTGTCCAGGGAGATTAGCTACAGTGCCATGGGCTGTAAACTTCTTGACAATGTTGCGCACAGTGGACACAGAAACATTAAGATATCTGGAGATGGACTTGTAACCTTGAGATTGTTCATGCTTTTACACAATTTTGTTCTCAAATCCTCAGACAATTCTTTGCTTCTCTTTCTCTTCATGCTCAGGGTGGCACACAGACACACAACAGAAAGGTTGAGTCAATTTTTCACCATTTTAACTTGTTGCCGGTGTGATTTCTATATTGTCGGCACCTGTTTATTGATACAGGTGAGTTTAATTACAGGAGCATCACAAACTTGGAATGCATTTATTTCTTAAAGGGACACTCAATCAAAATTAAACTTTCATTATTCAGATAGAGCATGTCATTTTAAACAACTTTCCAATTTGCTTCCATTAACAAAATGTGCACAGTCTTTATATTAAACTTTTTGAGTCACCAGATCCTACTGAGCATTGTCAAGAATAAGTGTGTATGCATTTGTGGATGGCTGTCACATGGTACAGGGGGAGTGGAAAAAGACATAACTTTTAAAATTGTCAGGAAAAAAAATCTACTCATTTGAAGTTCAGACGAAGTGCTATTGCATTGTCTTATCTTGCATTTGTTGATTATGCAAATCTACTGTGTTGACTGGTCCTTTAAGATGCCAATAATTTTGTCCAGTCCATTTGGGTGGGGGTTTTTTTTTTCTTCCCTTTTTTTTGTGTGTAATACCAATACAAACAAAAGATATATAAATATGAGAGTGCCTAATTTTCTGGACGAACTGGTGCATTATCTGACAGAAATGCAGTGGTACCGATCTTTTTGGCCATGACGTTTTTTTTTTTTTTATATTTTTTTAAATTTTGTTTGTTTGGGCTACCCAAAGGTAAATCCATAGTAATGTATACATACTGCTCTATATATTTGAGGACAGATGGATGGACCTGACAAACTGCACTCAATGCATTAGGGTTGTATACATTCTGCACACACCTATGTGTAGACCCTGTCCCTGCTCTGACTGTTGGTCCTTTTACTTCTATAGTGAGGGATCTGAAACGCCAAGTAACCCATCTCTTGTGCTTCCAAAGAGCAAAAGTACAGCTTATAGCTTGTATGGAAAGGTCTCATAGTCTTTGGTTTGGTCCACCAGGAATTTTCAAAATTAAACTTTCATGATTTAGATAGGGCCTGTAATTTTAAGCAACTTTCTAATTTACTCCTATTAATTTCTTTGTTCCCTTTGTATCGTTTTTTTTTAAAAAGCAGGAATGTAAGCATAGGAGCCGGACTTTTTTTTTTTTTTTGGTTCAGCACCTGGGTAGCGTTTCTGATTGGTGTCTAAATGTAAGATTTAATTTAAAGCAACAGCACCTCCATTCTGCATAAAAAAAATCCTTTAATGGTGAGACATCACAGCATACAATAACGACGTTTCGGTCAGCAATTTACCTTTATCATGTTATACATAACCATATCCCTGTTCACATTTTATACCCTTCAATAGGGGAAGGACTTAATTACCTGTTCAGGTGTAACAATTTTTTTTTGCATATATTCACATTATCTACAAACCCCCTCTAGTGGACACAGAAGTAGAAATCTTCTTAACCCATTAAGACCTGAAAGACATATCAATAATTAAGAATACAGTCATTAAAAAAAATTATCAAATTTTATCATATTGCTCATTAGATATACTGTAAACCACACCAGTAAAGAAACTGTATCACCACTAAATCATAGCAAGTTTATAATTTATAAAGTAACATTCCAGTCAATCTCTTTATTCATTCCCAATGGTAACATAGACTGTAAGGTATAGATCCAGAATGTTTCTCTGGATTTAAGAATTTTTAGTCTATCGTCTCCCCGTCTAGGTTTCCTAACATGTACTATAATCTGGAATCTAAATTGGGATATTGAATGACCTGCATGCAAAAAATGATTAGAAACTAGAGCATCTAAATTTTTCCGTCTATTATTTGATTTGTGTTTATTCATCCGGTCTCGCACTAATCTAATATTAGACAGAAAAATTTAGATGCTCTAGTTTCTAATCATTTTTTGCATGCAGGTCATTCAATATCCCAATTTAGATTCCAGATTATAGAACATGTTAGGAAACCTAGATGGGGAGGTGATGGACTAAAAATTCTTAAATCCAGAGAAACAATCTGGATCTATACCTTACAGTCTGTTACCATTGGGAATGAATAAAGAGATTGACTGGAATGTTACTTTATAAATTATAAACTTGCTACGATTAAGTAGTGGTGATATAGGTGTGGTTTACAGTATATCTAATGATCAATATGATGATCAATATGATGATAAAATTTGATAATGTTTTTAATGACTGTATTCTTAATTATTGATATGTCTTTCAGGTCTTAATGGGTTAAGAAGATTTCTACTTCTGTGTCCACTAGAGGGGGTGCGTAGATAATGTTAATATATGCAAAAAAATTGTTACATTGTTTGATGCAGAATGGAGGTGCTGTTGGTTTTATTTGAATCTTCTGTGTTTAGGGATCTGTGCAGGGTCCCTGCCACGTGCACCTGGCTATTGGACTGTGAGTAAGTACTGGGCTATATTTCTTGTAATGGTGTCTAAATGTAGCCACCAATCAGCATGCGCTACCCAGGTGAATCAAGTAAGGGGATGGCCCCTACGTTTGCATTCAAATTAAGATATCAAAAGAACAAAGAAATATTGATAAGAGTAAATTAGAAAGTTGCTTAAAATTGCATGCTCTATCTGAATCATTAAAGTTTTAATTTTGACTTGAATGATTCTATCGGCTTGTTTGGTTGACCTGGATCATTTAGCTGTTGCTTCTATCAATAGGCATTAGTGTGTTCTAGATGCAACTAAAAATCTGTTAGTAATTTAAGAGGCAAAGGTAAGATCTTGGTAATAACTTCTTCCACACTGGTATAGGAGTGAGGGTTTTCACCTTTTCTTCAGGTGTGTGCAGTCCTTAGTTATGGAGGGAAAATGTTGTAATATTCACGCAGAAGCTCTTTCTAGCACATCTTCAGTCCCATGTTTAACTTGTTTGATTACGTTATAAGTGGTGATAATCTCTATCCTGCCAGGTCAGCTTTTTATGGGTATTTGATGGTCTAAATACCAGAGATTGTAATAAAAAAAGTGTTATAGTACAATTATTTATTTTGCCCACTTTTCCTGTAATTTTAAGCCTGAAAGATCCTGTCCTGAAAACTGAGAGCACATGGCAGAAGTCACAATAAACCTGCCTGATACCTGTCCCGAATTTACACTTCATTAAATGGAAAGATTAACAAAATGGCAGTGGCAAGCTCTGTCATCTTCTGACTTAAAGGGACAGTATACTATAAAACATTTTTCCCTTAATGTGTTTCCAATTTAAATGTATGAGATTTGCTTTTTTAAAACATATTTGTGTATATGAATGAGTTGATTTTGTGTTTTGAAGCCACAACCTAATAAAATGGGTTGAGCTTGTAGGTATAATCAGATCACATTACTTTATCACATTGTGTAGATATAAATGCTTCTTTCATTCTTAATAGGAGGAGAGTCCATGGCTTCATTCCTTACTTTTGGGAAATACTGAACCTGGCCACCAGGAGGAGGCAGATACCCCAGCCAAAGGCTTAGGTACCTTCCCCACCTCATCCCCTAGTCATTCTTTGCCTTTCGTCACAGGAGGTTGGCAGAGAAGTGTCAGAAGATACAGAGTAGTTCCTTATGGAGGGTAGTACTCTTCGTAATGGAACTGGAGTTTTAAGTAATCTTATCAGCCTCTCAGTGAGAGTATGGATGAATGTTAGAGTCCGGAGATGCAGGGAACCCATCCAGACTTGTATTAACAGCATCTAAGCAATCCGTGTTGACGAGATTTACTGCCTGCTTCTATGACTCAAGTCCATGTCAGGAGTGATGCTACAAGATTGTCAAACTTGAGAGGCTGTGTTTCTGTTCCACGGCATAGATTCCGGTAAGATAGTTTCATTTCTCCTGTTAAGTGTAGTCAGTCCACGGGTCATCATTACTTCTGGGATATTAACTCCTCCCCAACAGGAAGTGCAGGAGGATCACCCAAGCAGAGCTGCTATATAGCTCCTCCCCTCTACGTCACACCCAGTCATTCTCTTGCACCCAACTAATGGATAGGATGTGTGAGAGGACTGTGGTGATTATACTTAGTTTTTATATCTTCAATCAAAAGTTTGTTATTTTAAAACAGCACCGGAGTGTGTTTTCTAATGGGAGTGATCCACCCGGTTCCGCGGTCGGAGCACGGACAGGGGTTTTACTCAAATCTGTTTGTGGTTCCCAAGAAAGAAGGAACCTTCAGACCAATCTTGGATTTAAAGATCCTAAACAAATTCCTAAGAGTTCCATCGTTCAAAATGGAAACTATTCAGACAATCTTACCCATGATCCAAAAGGGTCAGTACATGACCACAGTGGATTTAAAGGACGCTTACCTTCACATACCGATTCACAAAGATCACTACCGGTATCTAAGGTTTGCCTTCCTAGACAGGCATTACCAGTTTGTAGCTCTTCCATTCGGATTGGCTACGGCCCCAAGAATCTTCACAAAAGTTCTAGGCGCTCTTCTGGCGGTACTAAGACCGCGAGGAATTTCGGTGGCTCCGTACCTAGACGACATTCTGATACAAGCGTCAAGCTTTCAAACTGCCAAGTCTCATAGTACTGGCATTTCTAAGGTCGCATGGGTGGAAGGTGAACGAAGAGAAGAGTTCTCTCTTTCCACTCACAAGAGTTCCCTTCTTGGGGACTCTTATAGATTCTGTAGAAATGAAGATCTACCTGACAGAAGACAGGTTAACAAAGCTTCAAAATGCTTGCCGTGTCCTTCATTCCATTCAACACCCGTCAGTGGCTCAATGCATGGAGGTAATCGGCTTAATGGTAGCGGCAATGGACATAGTACCCTTTGCACGCCTACATCTCAGACCGCTGCAATTGTGCATGCTAAGTCAGTGGAATGGGGATTACTCAGATTTGTCCCCTACTCTGAATCTGGATCAAGAGACCAGAAATTCTCTTCTATGGTGGCTTTCTCAGCCACATCTGTCCAGGGGGATGCCATTCAGCAGGCCAGATTGGACAATTGTAACAACAGACGCCAGCCTACTAGGTTGGGGCGCTGTCTGGAATTCCCTGAAGGCTCAGGGATCATGGACTCAGGAGGAGAGTCTCCTTCCAATAAACATTCTGGAATTGAGAGCAGTTCTCAATGCCCTTCTGGCTTGGCCTCAGTTAACAACTCGGGGGTTCATCAGGTTTCAGTCGGACAACATCACGACTGTAGCCTACATCAACCATCAAGGAGGGACAAGAAGCTCCCTAGCGATGATGGAAGTATCAAAGATAATTCGCTGGGCAGAGTCTCACTCTTGCCACCTGTCAGCGATCCACATTCCAGGAGTGGAGAACTGGGAGGCGGATTTCCTAAGTCGTCAGACTTTTCATCCGGGGGAGTGGGAACTTCATCCGGAGGTCTTTGCCCAAATACTTCGACGTTGGGGCAAACCAGAGATAGATCTCATGGCGTCTCGCCAGAACGCCAAGCTTCCTTGTTACGGGTCCAGGGACCCGGGAGCGGTCCTGGTAGATGCTTTGACAGCACCTTGGACCTTCGGGATGGCCTATGTGTTTCCACCCTTCCCGATGCTTCCGCGATTGATTGCCAGGATCAAACAGGAGAGAGCATCAGTCATTCTAATAGCGCCTGCGTGGCCACGCAGGACCTGGTATGCAGATCTAGTGGACATGTCATCCTGTCCACCTTGGTCTCTGCCTCTGAGACAGGACCTTCTAATTAAGGGTCCTTTCAAACATCAAAATCTAATTTCTCTGAAGCTGACTGCTTGGAAATTGAACGCTTGATTTTATCAAAGCGTGGATTTTCGGAGTCAGTAATTGATACCTTAATACAGGCTAGGAAACCTGTTACCAGAAGGATTTACCATAAAATATGGCGTAAATACTTACATTGGTGCGAATCCAAGAGTTACTCATGGAGTAAGGTTAGGATTCCTAGGATATTGTCTTTTCTACAAGAAGGTTTAGAAAAGGGTTTATCTGCTAGTTCCTTAAAGGGACAGATCTCAGCTCTGTCCATTCTTTTACACAAGCGTCTGTCAGAAGTTCCAGACGTTCAGGCTTTTTGTCAGGCTTTGGCCAGGATTAAGCCTGTGTTAAGAACTAAATTTAAGCTCCATGGTGGAGCAACAGTTTTAAACGTTTTACAGGGTGTTCCGTTTGAACCCCTTCATTCCATTGATATCAAATTGTTATCTTGGAAAGTTCTGTTTTTAATGGCTATTTCCTCGGCTTGAAGAGTCTCTGAGTTATCGGCCTTACATTGTGATTCTCCTTATCTGATTTTTCATTCAGACAAGGTAGTTCTGCGTACTAAACCTGGGTTCTTACCTAAGGTAGTCACTAATAGGAATATCAATCAAGAGATTGTTGTTCCATCATTGTGTCCTAACCCTTCTTCAAAGAAGGAACGACTTCTACACAATCTGGATGTAGTTCGTGCCCTGAAATTTTATTTACAGGCAACTAAAGATTTTCGCCAAACTTCTTCCCTGTTTGTCGTTTATTCTGGACAGAGGAGAGGTCAAAAGCTTCTGCTACCTCTCTCTCTTTTTGGCTTCGTAGCATAATACGTTTAGCCTATGAGACTGCTGGACAGCAGCCTCCTGAAAGAATTACAGCTCATTCTACTAGAGCTGTGGCTTCCACTTGGGCCTTTAAGAATGAGGCATCTGTTGAACAGATTTGCAAGGCTGCAACTTGGTCTTCTCTTCATACTTTTTCCAAATTTTACAAATTTGACACTTTTGCTTCTTCGGAGGCTGTTTTTGGGAGAAAGGTTCTTCAGGCAGTGGTCCCTTCCGTATAAAGATCCTGCTTGTCCCTCCCGTCATCCGTGTACTTTAGCTTTGGTATTGGTATCCCAGAAGTAATGATGACCCGTGGACTGACTACACTTAACAGGAGAAAACATAATTTATGCTTACCTGATAAATTCCTTTCTCCTGTAGTGTAGTCAGTCCACGGCCCGCCCTGTTTTTTATGGCAGGTCTAAATTTTAAATTATACTCCAGTCACCACTGCACCCTATAGTTTCTCCTTTCTCGTTTGGTTCTCGGTCGAATGACTGGGTGTGACGTAGAGGGGAGGAGCTATATAGCAGCTCTGCTTGGGTGATCCTCTTGCACTTCCTGTTGGGGAGGAGTTAATATCCCAGAAGTAATGATGACCCGTGGACTGACTACACTACAGGAGAAAGGAATTTATCAGGTAAGCATAAATTATGTTTTTTTATCCACATTTGATAACGCAAGAAGACAGGGTCACAGTGTGACTCCTTTTATCTGAAGGGAATCGAGGGTTAATATCTCGGGAAGGGGATTATTGAACAGGAGGGATAAATCACATATTTTCTTCTTAAACGGGAAGAGTCAACAGCTGCATTCATTACTTTTGTGAAATACAGAACCTGGCCACTAGGAGGAGGCAAAGACACCCATGCCAAAGTCTTAAATACCTCCCCCACTTCCCTCATCCCCCAGTCATTTTTTGCCTTTCATCACAGGAGGTCAAAGTAGTCTAGCTGCAGACTAGAGCTCCACTCTAGACAGGAAACGTGACCTACATTCAAAGCTTTTTTTTTTTTAATTAACTTTAATGTAACAAACAACCTATAGACAATCATTCTGAAAACGAAACATTTTGCAGCCTTTTTTCTTCTTAATGTGCACTCACAGTGGTTTATGCTGATTGTCATTTATAAGGTAACCACTGTGAGTGCACATTAAGAAGAACAAGAAAGCTGCAAAATGTTTTGTTTTTCAGAATGACTGTCTATAGCTTGTTTTGTTACATTAAAGTTGATTTAAAAAAAAAAAAGTGGAGTGGAGGTCACATGTTTCCTGTCTAGAGTGGAGCTCCAGTCTGCAGCTAGACCCTTCTCCAGGAGCTTGGCAGAGAAGTGTCAGAAGTTCGAGATAGTCTCTTATGGAGGGTAGTACTCTTCCAAATGGGGCTGGAGTTTTAAGTAATCCTATCAGCCTCTCTGTGAGAGTATGGATGAATGTTAGAGTCCGGAGATGCAGGGAGAGTTTTCCTGCGAAACCATCCCGACTCATATTAACTCCTTGGCAATCAGCGTTGATGAGTTTCGCTGCCTGCCTTTATTCACTCAAGTCCATGTCAGAAGCGAGGCTACTATCTGTCACACTTGGAGGAGCCGAGTTCCTGTTCCACGGCGTAGATTCCGGTACGATCATTTCATTTTTTTTTTATATGGGAATATAATGTTAACGAAACAAGGTAGGGTCCCGGTGGGACTCCTTTTATCTTAATAGGATTCATGGGTTAATATCTCCTAAGGGGAGTTATTGAACAGGGGGGACTTTAATCGTGTTTGCTATATGGTTCTACCAGCTAATGTGTAGCAATACCTAGGCTCATGGTTTTTACGGTACATAACGGCCTTATCTTAATGACGATGAATCTCTTGAGATTGCGAGCCCTTTTTGTGACTGGCATGGTGCACCTCGTGACGGGTGTGGTTACGTTTCACACTTCCGTATACTGACTGTGTGGCGACAGAGAGAGTCTAGCTTGTGGGTTGTCTGGTTCACAGGAGGTGGTGAGTGCCTCAGCTATTGGGGGTGTAAAAAGGGTGCCAGTTAGTATTTAATCTTTTTTTTGTAATCCCAAGATTATGAAGGATTCTGATATCTTAGTCATGGATGTCTCTGATACAGAGAATGCGTGTCTTGATGAATATGAAATGGCCCGGGTAATCAATGCCCATCAGTTATGTTCCAATTGCCGTTCTAGAGTACTCTCTTCTCCCGAATCAGGGAGCTTAGAGTGCGTTGAGCCATCCGCCTCCGAGGTTTCCATGTCCCGTGAGGCGTGTGCCCCAGACCCTTTCTCGGCTACGCATGCTGGTGTCCCTAGGGCCTTTACTCCTCCGGAGGGTAGCTTGTTTCCTCCAGAAATTACGGCAAGGTTCCGCATGGCCATTTCTATGGCGCTGACTCATTTATATGTCCCAAGTGAAATATTTCTAAGATACTGTCCGTGTTCTGTTAACCAGGGCCGTTGGGCGTGAGATCGCCTGATTCAGTTCAGCCTTTTGGGGAAGCATTTCGTTGATCCGGCGAGGGATGATTTTGCCTTCCGTTATAGGCTGACACGTCTTCGTGTTCTTTTAAGACATGTTTTGGCGATTTTAGAGGATCCAAGTCTTAGTGGACCGGGGGATCCGAGGCCTTAGATGCTGGATGGCAAATTGGATATGACGTTTGGGGATGAAGCTAATCTCCTTAGAGTCTCTGTTTTACTTTCTTTTATGTTTCCTGTTCTAGTTTTGAGCTTGGGTGAATGGAGTCTCTGTTCAGCTGGTCCCGTTGGCGTTCTCATTCTCCTTGGGCATTCACCTGCGGATGCTGCCTTTCTTTTATTTTGATCCGGTTGGATATGTTTGATTTGGGTTTTTTAAGCTCATGTCCGATAGATTTCCGTTTTGAAAACGTTTGTCTTTGCGTGGGCACTTCCACTGAACTTGCGCACTTTTTGAATAACAGAATTATGTTTTCTTGTTCACTTATCGAACCTTCAGATCGAATTTCCTTGGATAGTTCTGCAGTGTCCTTGTACCAGGCAGGTACTGGACGGACGCTTTCTGCTGTTACCTGGGTTCATGTCACCCTCGTGGTGCTGATTTAATACTGTTGGATTCTTAATGTCACTTGGCCTATTTATTTATTTATTTATAAAATATTTTACCAGGAAGGATACATTGAGATTTCTCTCGTTTTCAAGTATGTCCTGGGACATACTATTGATAGGGACTCCGGGCTAGTGTGTAGACACAGCGCTTCTGAATGGAGGGTTGTGAGTGCTGATCTAAGGTTGGCTATTTCTGGCTACTCGCCTGAGATATGTGTCTTTCAGACGTCGTCATGGTTCTTACAGGTCCCTTGGGACTCAGAACCGTAGTTTCAATTCCTTTGGAGCTTGGAGATGTGAGTGACCTATGTGTTCGAGTGTTCTGAGTGGTGAACGATTTGTGTCTTCACTTGAGGTTCTTCCAGATGCTGACTCTTTAGCTTCAAACTTTTTGTTGCGTGGCGGAGTCTCCTTCCTTCCCGCTTTGGGGTGGGTCATCTGGTCTGGAAGTGTGAGCATGTCCTCCTTCCTTTGCTCAGTTGCGTTACTCTAAGAGGTGGAGTGCAGGGGTCTCCCTGCCTTCTAGGGAAGCTGCGAAGCTTCCAGCTTTCACCCTGTTAACAGGGTTTTTGGAAGATCGATCCTGCAAGGATCTCTGGCTGTTGTCTCTTCTATATAATACCCTTGGTCTGACCATGGTCTTCCACGTTTGGGTGTTATCTGCGTACTCGTTGCAAATCTAGCCTTGGGGCTTAACAGCAAGAGCCGAGGTCGGTTACAGATGGTCACCCTTCTGGGGTCAGGTATTTGACCATTTATTCTCGATGCTCCGTTGTGGCTTTGTGGAGGGTGGTTTACGGCTAACTTACTGGGATGGCAAGCAAGGTCCAGGGTTCACATCCACCTTCGGGTGTTGGTTGTTACCTTGCCAGCGTGTGTAACACGTGGTTAAGCTTGTCTACGAGATTTTTCCTTGCGATCCAGGAGCACTGTGTGCCGAATTCTTAATCTGTTTAGGAGTTCTTTCAGAGACTTTAAGTTTGAGGCTGTTGCTAGATCGCCTAGTCTATGGACTTTAAATGGTGCGCTCCTAATCATAGGACTTCCTCAGGAAGTTAGATTTTTCGATCGATTCCGTTTTTTGAGGACTCTGGCCTAGGATCATGTCTCTCCCTGGTTCGGGTATGGACGGTTCGGTCTCACCTTAGGTGTTTGTGGTCCCGCGTGTCCCTTTGAAGGGGGCGGGGCTCTGTTTCTCATGGGAGATTCCTATCTGCCTGTGGTTTAGGTTCTAGGTCTCTCTGATGGGTCCCTACTGGTCTTCTGGCGCATTTGAGGTTCCTTGTAGACTCCAGGTGTATTTTCAACTGGGTTGGCGATATGGCAAAGGCATCTCGCCTCTATGGTAGGGTGTTTTCCGTTGCTTTAAGTCCCCTTCTCTCCAATAGAGTGGGGGATGGGTTCTCCTGGTTCGGAGTTACCTCAGTATCTGTGACGACCTGTGGGTCCTTGTTTTCTTGCCCTGTAAGGGTTCTTCCCTTCTTGAGTTTTCAGAATCCTGGAAAGGGAGATGTGGAGTAGTAACTGGTTCCATCGCTCCTGCAGCGGGAGGCTGGGGGTTTGAATCCTGATTGGGCTCCTGTTCATTGTTGGATTCTCATATTTAGATGCTGGGGGTCTGAGAACCCTCTTCCCTTGGGAAGAGTTCCTCTCTAGGGAAGACAGCAGTGTAGGGGGTCTTGTACACGAGCACAAGATCTGTCCTGACTCACTGTAGCATGCTGTTTGTAGTAGTGGTTAGAGTTCTACTCGGGGGCTTACTCCTCGTAGTTCCATCCTTTTTTCTTCCAGGGGTCTGAGACTCTTTTCTTTGGTCTTTGACTAGCCTTTGGGCTGGGACCATTACCCTGGAGGGAAGGTCAGGGAATGATTACTCTATGCAATGTTGACCATTTTCTTCTAGAGTCTGTCCTCCCCTTCGGTGGGAGGACTTTTGATGATCTCCTCTTTTCTACCGGCGTCTGGTGCTGTGAGGGGACGCTCCTTGGAGTCCGGTATTCGGAGGGCTGTTGAGTTTTTGGAAGGTTTACAGTTGGAAACCAGCTACAGCTATTTGCACCTTGAATGTGTGCTAGCAAGCTGTAAATCGCCTCTCGGTGGATTGGGTTCCATGATGGCTGAGTCAGCTTCCTACCTGGGAGTTGGTTATTGAGAGTTCCTGTTCAGACGGTTTGGTGTTATCTTGGAGAGCTCTTTGCTAACTGCTGGGATAGTTATCCTATTTCTTCTGTCTATGCTTGCCTAGTCTGCAGGTTTCGATCTGATATGAGGCAACAGGGAACTCATGTGTTTCTGGAGTACCTTATGGTATGGTACTGTGTCAGAGATATGAGGGTGACCCTTGAGTCCTCTTTTGGGACGTGTTTCCCTGAGTATGGATTTTTTCAGGTCCTTGTGTTTCTAGGGAGTTTGTCTCCCTGGGTGCTACTATCGTAAGACAACCTTGGATTGTTCTATGCTTGTTGAGCCATGTGGAATGATCCTTGGATTTCTTCTCGGAATCTGTTTTTCCTTTCGGGGGCAGGTAATGGTCCTTGTCTTTCGGCCAGGTACTCTTCATGGAAGTCGAGAGCTGCGAGGCTGCCTCTTCGGAGGCTGTTTGTGCTTGACAGACTCTGGGACTGGGCGTCTATAGCTTGGCTTTGCTGGTTGTGTAACTACTGTGCAGTTTCCTGGGCTTTGGGTTTGTTTTTTTTACCCGTGTTGTCTATATTTTTATAGGGTGTCAAGTATTTCAGGCTGTGGTGCCTTTCGAAGGGGCCCCCTTTTTGTACCTTTGTTTGCATTCAGTGTCCTCTAGCTTGGGTATTGTTTTCCCAAAAGTAATGAATGCAGCTGTGGACTCTTCCCGTTTAAGAAGAAAAACATAAATTATGCTAACCTGATCATTTTCTTTTCTTCTTACGGGAAGAGTCCACAGCTCCCACCAGTGTTTTGTCTATGAGGCGGCAGTAATTTATTGTTCTTCTGGCACCATTTTTCACCCAGATATTTCTCCTACTGTTTTCTCTTGTAAAGGTGTATCCAGTCCACTGGTTCATCCATTACTTGTGGGATATTCTCCTTCCCAACAGGAAGCTGCAAGAGGACACCCACAGCAGAGCTGTCTATATAGCTCCTCCCCTAACTGCCACCCCCAGTCATTCTCTTGCAGCTCTCGACAAGAAAGGAAGTATCAAGAGAGATGTGGTGACTTTGTGTAGTTTTTACCTTCAATCAAAAGTTTGTTATTTTTAAACGGTACCGGCGTTGTACTGTTTTTACTCTCAGGCAGAAATTGGAAGAAGATTTCTGCCTGGAGGTTTGATGATCTTAGCGGTTTGTAACTAAGGTCCATTGCTGTTCTCACACATAACTGAAGAGTATGGAAAGAAAACTTCAGTTGGGGGGACGGGCTGCAGATTGCCTGCTTTGAGGTATGTTCAGTATATTTTTTTTCTAGAGAGATGATAAGGTCTAGAAAATGCTGACAGTGCCTGGTATATTTAAGGTAAGTCTGATACAGTGATTTAACAACAACTGGGATCATGCTTGCAAAAAGGGATAATATTCATGTTAATACTTATATTACTTAGTGTAAAAAATGTTTGCATGATTTATAAATAAAAACATTTTTTCTCTGAGGGAGATAAATCTTTATTTGGGGCCTAATTTCCACATGGCTTGTTAGATTACTCCTAGGAGTACTTTTTTAAGGCCCTCTGACTTTGAGTGCATGGTGGGAGGGGCCTATTTTCGTTTCAGTCTAAGACATCCAGCTTCCCTGAAGGAGTCCTCTGGCTTATAGGACCTCTATAGAGGGTTTTGTTCCTGCAAAAATCGTATTTGAGGGCAGGTAGGAGCCACAGCAGAGCTTGTGGCAGTGTGTTTGACTGTTTGTTAACAGGTTTAACGTTTTTCTAATTCATTTTTGGGCCTGAGGGGTTAATCATCCATTTGCAAGTGGGTGCAATGCTGCTTTAGTCCCTTATACACACTAGAAAAATTTCGTAGAGTTTACTACTTTTTTTTTCACTGTTTTGCAGTTTATGTGGTTGTTTTTTTCTCTTAAAGGCACAGTACCGTTTTTTATTATTGCTTTTTTCACATTTATTAAAGTGTTTTCCAAGCTTGCTGGTTTCATTACTAGTCTGTTAAACATGTCTGACATAGAGGAAACTCCTTGTTCATTATGTTTTGAAGCCATTGTGGAACCCCCTCTTAGAATGTGTACTAAATGCACTGACATTTCTATAAGTTATAAAGACCATATTATGGCTTTTAAAGATTTATCACCTGAGGTTTCTGAGACTGACAAAAGGGAGGATATGCCATCTAGCTCTCCCCACGTGTCAGCACCTATAACTCCCACTCAAGGGACGCCAAGTACATCTAGCGCGTCCAATGCATTTACTTTACAAGACATGGCGGCAGTTATGAATCATACCCTCGCAGAGGTATTGTCCAAACTGCCAGGGTTACATGGAAAGCGAGACAGCTCTGGGGCTAGAACAAATACAGAGCTCTCTGACGCTTTAGTAGCTATGTCTGATATACCCTCACAATGTGCAGAAGTTGAAGCAGGAGAGCTTCTATCTGTGGGTGACTTCTCTGATTCAGGGAAGGTGTTACTTCAGTCTGTCTCTGAAATGACAGCATTTAAATTTAAGCTTGAACACCTCCGCGTGTTGCTCAGGGAGGTTTTAGCGACTCTGGATGACTGTGACACCATTGTAGTTCCAGAGAAATTGTGTAAAATGGACAAATACTTTGCAGTGCCTGTTTACACTGATGTTTTTCAAATCCCTAAGAAGTTTTCAGAAATTATTTCTAAGGAATGGGATAGACCAGGTGTGCCGTTCTCTCCCCCTCCTGCTTTTAAGAAAAGGTTTCCTATAGATGCCGCTACATGGGACTTGTGGCAGACGGTCCCTAAGGTGGAGGGAGCAGTCTCTACCCTAGCTAAGCGTACAACTATTCCTGTCGAGGACAGTTGTGCTTTCCTAGATCTTATTGATAAGAAATTAGAGGGTTTCCTTAAGAAAATATTTATACAACAAGGGTTTATTCTACAGCCTCTTGCATGCATTGCCCCAGTCACTGCTGCAGCGGCTTTCTGGTTCGAGTCTCTGGAGGAGGCTTTACAGGTAGAGACCCCGTTGGATGATATCCTTGACAGGCTTAAAGCTCTTAAGTTAGCCAATTCATTTATTTCTGACGCCGTTTTTCATTTAACCAAGCAAACGGCTAAAAATTCAGGTTTTGCCATTCAGGCACGTAGGGCGCTATGGCTTAAATCCTGGTCAACTTCAAAGTCTAAACTTTTCAATATCCCCTTCAAAGGGCAGACCCTATTTGGGCCTGGACTGATGGAGATCATTTCTGATATTACTGGAGGAAAAGGCCACACCCTTCCCCAGGATAGGTCCAATAACTTAAGGACCAAACAGACTAATTTTCGTTCCTTTCGAAACTTCAAGAGTGGCGCAGCTTCATCTTCCTCTTCTACAAAACAAGAGGGAAATTTTGCCCAGTCCAAGCCAGTCTGGAGACCTAACCAGGCTTGGAACAAGGGGAAACAGGCCAAAAAGCCTGCTGCTTGCCTCTAAGACAGCATGAAGGAGTAGCCCCCGATCCGGGACCGGAACTAGTGGGGGGCAGACTTTCTCTCTTCGCCCAGGCTTGGGCAAGAGACGTCCAGGATCCCTGGGCTCTGGAGATTGTTTCCCAGGGATATCTTCTGGATTTCAAAGCTTCATCTCCAAAGGGGAGATTTCATCTCTCACAATTATCTGCAAACCAGATAAAGAGAGAGGCATTCTTACATTGCATTCAAGACCTACTAGTTATGGGAGTGATTCACCCAGTTCCAAAGGAGGAACAGGGGCAGGGCTTCTATTCAAATCTGTTTATAGTTCCCAAGAAAGAGGGAACTTTCAGACCAATCTTGGATCTCAAGATCCTAAACAAATTTCTCAGGGTCCCATCCTTCAAGATGGAGACTATTCAAACCATCCTACCTATGATCCAGGAGGGTCAATATATGACTACCGTGGATTTAAAGGATGCTTATCTACATATTCTGATACACAGGGATCATCATCAGTTTCTCAGGTTCGCCTTCCTAGACAGGCATTACCAGTTTGTGGCTCTTCCCTTCGGGTTAGCCACGGCACCAAGAATCTTTACGAAGGTTCTAGGGTCCCTTCTGGCGGTTCTAAGACCGTGGGGTATAGCAGTAGCCCCTTACCTAGACGACATCCTGATACAGGCATCAACTTTTCAAATCGCCAGGTCCCATACGGACATTGTTCTGGCATTCCTAAGGTCTCACGGGTGGAAGGTGAACGAAGGAAAGAGTTCTCTCTCACCTCTCACAAGAGTTTCCTTCCTAGGAACTCTGAAAGATTCAGTAGAAATGAAGATTTATCTGACAGAGGTCAGGTTGTCAAAACTTCTAACTTCCTGCCGTGCTCTTTATTCCATTTCTCATCCGTCAGTGGCTCAGTGTATGGAGGTAATCGGATTAATGGTAGCGGCAATGGACATAGTTCCGTTTGCCCGCCTACATCTCAGACCACTGCAACTTTGCATGCTCAATCAGTGGAATGGGGATTACACAGATTTGTCCCCTCTACTAAATCTGGATCAAGAGACCAGGGATTCTCTTCTCTGGTGGCTATCTCGGGTCCATCTGTCCAAGGGAATGAGTTTCCGCAGGCCAGAATGGGCTATAGTAACGACAGATGCCAGCCTTCTGGGCTGGGGTGCAGTCTGGAACTCCCTGAAGGCTCAGGGTTCGTGGACTCAGGAGGAGGCCCTCCTTCCGATAAACATTCTGGAACTAAGAGCGATATTCAATGCTCTTCAGGCTTGGCCTCAGCTAGCTGCAGTCAGGTTCATCAGATTTCAGTCGGACAACATCACGACTGTAGCCTATATCAACCATCAGGGGGGGGACAAGGAGCCCCCTGGCAATGTTGGAGGTTTCAAAGATAATTCTATGGGCAGAGGTTCACTCTTGCCATCTCTCAGCTATCCATATCCCAGGAGTAGAGAACTGGGAGGCGGATTTTCTAAGTCGGCAGACTTTTCATCCGGGGGAGTGGGAGCTCCATGCGGAGGTATTTGCCCAGTTGATCCAACTTTGGGGCAAACCAGAACTGGATCTCATGGCATCTCGTCAGAACGCCAAGCTTCCTTGTTACGGGTCCAGGTCCAGGGATCCCAAGGCAGCGCTGATAGATGCTCTAGCAGCGCCCTGGTCCTTCAGCCTGGCTTATGTGTTTCCACCGTTTCCTCTGCTCCCTCGTCTGATTGCCAAGATCAAGCAGGAGAGAGCTTCGGTGATCTTGATAGCCCCTGCGTGGCCACGCAGGACTTGGTATGCAGATCTGGTGGACATGTCATCCTTTCCACCATGGTCTCTGCCGCTAAGGCAGGACCTTCTACTTCAAGGTCCCTTCAAACATCCAAATCTAATTTTTCTACGTCTGACTGCTTGGAGATTGAACGTTTGATTCTATCAAAGCGTGTTTTTTTCCGAATCGGTCATTGATACCTTAATTCAGGCTCGAAAGCCTGTCGTCAGGAAAATCTATCATAAGATATGGTGTAAATATCTTCATTGGTTTGAATCCAAGGATTACTCATGGAGTAAGGTCAGGATTCCTAGGATATTATCTTTTCTCCAAGAAGGATTGGAGAAGGGTTTGTCAGCTAGTTCCTTAAAGGCACAGATTTCTGCTCTGTCTATTCTTTTGCACAAACGTCTGGCTGAGGTTCCAGACGTTCAGGCGTTTTGTCAGGCTTTAGTTAGAATCAAGCCTGTGTTTAAACCTGTTGCTCCGCCATGGAGTTTAAATTTAGTTCCTAAAGTTCTTCAAGGGGTTCCGTTTGAATCTTTGCATTCCATAGATATTAAGCTTTTATCTTGGAAAGTTCTGTTTTTAGTAGCTATCTCCTCGGCTCGAAGAGTTTCGGAGTTATCTGCTTTACAATGTGATTCCCCTTATCTGATTTTCCATGCAGATAAGGTAGTATTACGTACCAAACCTGGGTTTCTTCCTAAGGTGGTATCTAATAAGAATATCAATCAGGAGATTGTTGTTCCTTCACTATGTTCTAATCCTTCTTCAAAGAAGGAACGTCTATTACACAATCTTGATGTGGTTTGTGCTTTAAAGTTTTATTTACAAGCTACGAAAGATTTTTGTCAAACATCTGCTTTTTTTGTTGTCTACTCTGGACAGAGGTGAGGCCAAAAGGCTTCGGCAACTTCTCTTTCTTTTTGGCTAAGACGTATAATACGTTTAGCTTATTAGACTGCTGGCCAGCAGCCTCCTGAAAGAATTACAACTCATTCTACTAGAGCAGTAGCTTCCACATGGGCTTTTAAACATGAGGCCTCTGTTGAACAGATTTGTAAGGCGGTGACTTGGTCTTCGCTTCATACCTTTTCTAAATTCTATAAATTTGATACTTTTGCTTCTTCGGAGGCTATTTTTGGGAGAAAGGTCTTACAGGCAGTGGTGCCTTCCATTTAAGTTCCTGCCTTGTCCCTCCCTTCATCCGTGTCCTAAAGCTTTGGTATTGGTATCCCACAAGTAATGGATGAACCCGTGGACTGGATACACCTTTACAAGAGAAAACAAAATGTATGCTTACCTGATAAATTTATTTCTCTTGTGGTGTATCCAGTCCACGGCCGCCCTGTCATTTTAAGGCAGGTGTTTTTTATTTTTAAACTACAGTCACCACTGCACCCTATAGTTTCTCCTTTTTTACTTGCTTGTCTTCGGTCGAATGACTGGGGGTGGCAGTTAGGGGAGAAGCTATATAGACAGCTCTGCTGTGGGTGTTCTCTTGCAGCTTCCTGTTGGGACGGAGAATATCCCACAAGTAATGGATGAACCTGTGGACTGGATACACCACAAGAGAAATAAATTTATCAGGTAAGCATAAATTTTGTTTTTTGTTCCCGTGGCAGAATGACTGAGGGATAAGGGAAGTGGGGGAGGTATTTAAGCCTTTGGCTGGGGTGTCTTTGCCTCCTCCTGGTGGCCAGGTTCTGTATTTCCCAAAAGTAATGAATGCAGCTGTGAACTCTTCCCGTCAGAAGAAAAGCATAGGTAAGCATAATTTATGTTTTTTAATATTGTGTCTATGGTGTGACGTAGTTCAGGCAGATGTTAGAACATACAGTTTTTACTTTCATTTTGGAGCGCTGCACAGCCAGTTAGGCTTGGTGCGCTTTTAGTGGTGCAGGGGTGGTCCTGTATGGCGCACCATGTGACCGGGTGTGGTCACAGTGATCTCTTCTTCCTAACCGTGCAGTGGCTGGAGACGAATCGGTTTCTCTCTTGGGCCTGGGTCATAGGAGGTGGTGAGTGCCCCAGACATTGGGGGGTATAAAGGTGCAATTTATCTTTGTCTATAGTCTTTAAATAAGCACAAGCTATGAAGGACTCTGATACTTCTGAGGAGTGTCTGCTAAGCGCAAGCAAAAGGTTAAATATTGCTATTCTTCCCAGGGGTCATCTACTAGCTTATTGGATTTATCTGATACAAGATTATCCGAGGATGTAGACGCCTCTGATACTATAAAGGATGCTCTTTCTGGGTTGGAATCTGCTGCCTCTAAGCCTCCAGCTGTGGAGGAACCAAACTTTAGATTTAGGATTGAACACTTACGCTTTCTGCTAAAGTAAGTTTTGGCTACTTTAGAGGTTCCAGAACCTAAGTTACCTGAGGAACCTTGTATTCTTAAATTAGATAAGGTCTACGAGGACAGGGTTGTACCCCAGACTTTCCCGGTTCCCATAAGCAACTTTCTAATTTACTCCTATCAATTTTTCTTCTTTCTCTTGCTATCTTTATTTAAAAAGCTGGAATGTAAAGCTTAGGAGCCTGCCCATTTTTGGTTTCAGCACCCTGGATAGTGCTTGCTTATTGGTGGCTACATTTAGCAAACCAATCAGCAAGCGTAGCCCAGGTTCTGAACCAAAATTGGGCCGGCACTTAAGCTTTTCATTCCTGCTTTTTAAATAAAGATAGCAAAAGAACAAATAAAAATTAATAATAGTAGTAAATTAGAAAGTTGCTTAAAATTGCTGATCTCTGATTCATGAAAGAAAAAATTTGGGTTTAGTGTCCCTCTAGTCTGTTGTAATAATGTTCAGACTCGGTAAATAAATAAATCTGCTGGATGACTCCTGAAAATGTAATTACAATGATTACTGTGTATTTCCTTTTATAGCTGACTAGTACTAAAGCCCGTGTACACGGGCCATTTTTTTCAGAACAGCGGTCCCACCCCTTGCTCTCTCCCCCCTTTCTTTTGCTCTCTCTTCCCCCCTCTCTTTTGCTTTCTTTCCCCCTCTCTTTTGCTTTGTTTCCCCCCTCTCTTTTGCTTTGTCTCCCCCCTCTCCTTTGTTCTCTCTCTCCCCTCTTTTGCTCTCTCTCTCCCCTCTTTGGCTCTCCCCCCCCCCTCTTTGGCTCCCCCCCCCCTCTTTGGCTCTCTCCCCTCTTTTGCTCTCTCTCCTCTTTGGCTCTCTCTCTCCCCTCTTTGGCTCCCCCCCTTTGGCTCTCTCTCCCCCCTCTTTGGCTCTCTCTCCTCTTTGGCTCTCTCTCTCCCCCCTCTTTGGCTCTCCCCTTTGGCTCCCCCCTCCCCTTTGGCTCCCCCCCCTCTTTGGCTCTCCCCCCCTCTTTTGCTCTCCCCTCCCCTCTTTGGCTCTCTCCCCCCTCTTTTGTTCTCTCCCCCCCTCTTTGGCTCTCTCCCCCCCTCTTTGGCTCTCCCCCCCCCCCTCTTTGGCTCTGCCCCCCCCCTCTTTGGCTCTCTCTCCCCCCTCTTTGTCTCTCTCCCCTCTTTTGCTCTCCTCTTTGGCTCTCTTTCCTCTTTGGCTCTCGCTCCCCCCCCCCCCTTTGGCTCTCTCCCCCCCCTCTTTGGCTCTCTCTCCCCCCTCTTTGGCTCTCTCTCCCCCCTCTTTGGCTCTCTCTCCTTTTTGGCTCTTTTTCCTCTTTGGCTCTCTCTCTCCCCCCTCTTTGGCTCTCCCCCCCTTCTCTTTGGCTCTCTTCCCCCCCTTCTCTTTGGCTCTCTCTCCCCCCCCTTCTCTTTGGCTCTCTCTCCCCCCCCTTCTCTTTGGCTCTCTCTCCCCCCCCCCCTTCTCTTTGGCTCTCTGCCCCCCCCTTCTCTTTGGCTCTCTGCCCCCCCTTCTCTTTGGCTCTCTGCCCCCCCCCTTCTCTTTGGCTCTCTGCCCCCCCCCCCTTCTCTTTGGCTCTCTGCCCCCCCCCTTCTCTTTGGCTCTCTGCCCCCCCCCCTTCTCTTTGGCTCTCTGCCCCCCCTTCTCTTTGGCTCTCTGCCCCCCCCTTCTCTTTGGCTCTCTGCCCCCCCCCTTCTCTTTGGCTCTCTGCCCCCCCCTTCTCTTTGGCTCTCTGCCCCCCCTTCTCTTTGGCTCTCTGCCCCCCCCCCCTTCTCTTTGGCTCTCTGCCCCCCCCCTTCTCTGTGGCTCTCTGCCCCCCCCCCTTCTCTGTGGCTCTCTGCGCCCCCCGCCTTCTCTTTGGCTCTCTGCCCCCCCGCCTTCTCTTTGGCTCTCTGCCCCCCCCTTCTCTTTGGCTCTCTGCCCCCCCCTTCTCTTTGGCTCTCTGCCCCCCCCTTCTCTTTGGCTCTCTGCCCCCCCCCTTCTCTTTGGCTCTCTGCCCCCCCCTTCTCTTTGGCTCTCTGCCCCCCCCCTTCTCTTTGGCTCTCTGCCCCCCCCTTCTCTTTGGCTCTCTGCCCCCCCCCCTTCTCTTTGGCTCTCTGCCCCCCCCTTCTCTTTGGCTCTCTGCCCCCCCCTTCTCTTTGGCTCTCTGCCCCCCCCCCTTCTCTTTGGCTCTCTGCCCCCCCCCCTTCTCTTTGGCTCTCTGCCCCCCCTTCTCTTTGGCTCTCTGCCCCCCCCCTTCTCTTTGGCTCTCTGCCCCCCCCCCTTCTCTTTGGCTCTCTGCCCCCCCCCCCTTCTCTTTGGCTCTCTGCCCTCCCCCCTTCTCTTTGGCTCTCTGCCCCCCCTTCTCTTTGGCTCTCTGCCCCCCCTTCTCTTTGGCTCTCTGCCCCCCCTTCTCTTTGGCTCTCTGCCCCCCCTTCTCTTTGGCTCTCTGCCCCCCCCTTCTCTTTGGCTCTCTGCCCCCCCCTTCTCTTTGGCTCTCTGCCCCCCCCTTCTCTTTGGCTCTCTGCCCCCCCCCCCCCTTCTCTTTGGCTCTCTGCGCCCCCGCCTTCTCTTTGGCTCTCTGCGCCCCCCGCCTTCTCTTTGGCTCTCTGCCCCCCCGCCTTCTCTTTGGCTCTCTGCCCCCCCCTTCTCTTTGGCTCTCTGCCCCCCCTTCTCTTTGGCTCTCTGCCCCCCCCCCTTCTCTTTGGCTCTCTGCCCCCCCCCTTCTCTTTGGCTCTCTGCCCCCCCCCCCTTCTCTTTGGCTCTCTGCCCCCCCCCTTCTCTTTGGCTCTCTGCCCCCCGCCTTCTCTTTGGCTCTCTGCGCCCCCCGCCTTCTCTTTGGCTCTCTGCGCCCCCGCCTTCTCTTTGGCTCTCTGCCCCCCCGCCTTCTCTTTGGCTCTCTGCCCCCCCTTCTCTTTGGTTCTCTGCCCCCCCCTTCTCTTTGGTTCTCTGCCCCCCCTTCTCTTTGGTTCTCTGCCCCCCCTTCTCTTTGGCTCTCTGCCCCCCCCTTCTCTTTGGCTCTCTGCCCCCCCTTCTCTTTGGCTCTCTGCCCCCCCTTCTCTTTGGCTCTCTGCCCCCCCTTCTCTTTGGCTCTCTGCCCCCCCCTTCTCTTTGGCTCTCTGCCCCCCCCCCCCCTTCTCTTTGGCTCTCTGCCCCCCCCCCTTCTCTTTGGCTCTCTGCCCCCCCCTTCTCTTTGGCTCTCTGCCCCCCCCCCCTTCTCTTTGGCTCTCTGCCCCCCCCCCTTCTCTTTGGCTCTCTGCCCCCCCCCTCTTCTCTTTGGCTCTCTGCCCCCCCCTCTTCTCTTTGGCTCTCTGCCCGCCCTCTTTCTCTTTGGCTCTCTGCCCCCCCCTTCTCTTTGGCTCTCTGCCCCCCCCCCTCCTGCTCCCTCTCTGGCTCTGTCTTCGCGGGACCCCGCCCGGCCACGCCCCATCGCGGCAACACCCGCCCGGCCACGCCCCTCGCGACGCTCCCGTCGGCCACAAACAGCTGTGAGGTCTGGGGAGCGCGTTGCCGCTTCTCACGCAGCAGACCTCACAGCTGTTGAGTAGCTCGCGCTCCCTATCTCACAGCTGCTTGTATGCTGTGTACCTCGCGCTCCCAATCTGTCAGCTGTCAGCTATGCCGAGGTGCGCGAGAATAGAATCTAAGGCCAAGTGTTTGTCTGTACTGCGCATGACGGCTTCAGACAAACACTTGTCTTTTATAATATAGGATGACCATGAAAAACATGATACTGCACAAAATCAAATGCTAACAAAACTGTATGGGCTTGCTTGTGATTATGCTGATCTATGATGAATCATAAGCTATAAATTTAAGACAATCTAGGGCGCCACTACTTTAAAGGGACATGACCGTGTTGGTTATGCAAACCTGGGGAATGGGTAATTAAGGTATTATCTATCTTTTAAAACAACACAATTTCTGGTGTTGACTGTCCCTTTAACAGTGCAAACCCACAAAAAAAGAAAAAAAAATATAATAAAATATATAAATATCCTCAACATTGTAATGTAATGTAAAAATAAAAGGATATAGTCCTTAAACAGTGATGAGCAATAGGTTACAATCCAGAAAAGACCTAAAAGAAATGGAAATAAACCAAAAAGTGATATTTTGTTAAAGGGACAGTCTACTTGAAAATGTTTGTTTAAAAAGATAGACAATCCCTTTATTACCCATTCCCCAGTTTTGCATAACCAACTCTGTTATATTATTACACTTTTTACCTCTGACTACCTTGTATCTAAGCCTCTGCAGACTGCCCCCTTATTTCAGTACTTTTGCATTTTAGCAAATCAGTGATGACTCCTACATAACTCCACAGACGTGAGTACAATGTTATCTATATGGCACACATGAACTAACGCCCTCTAGCTGTGAAAAGCTGTCAAAATGCATTCAGATAAGAGGCAGCCTTCAAGGGCTTAGAAATTGGTATATGAGCCTTCCCAGGTTTAGCTTTCAACAAATAATACCAAGAAAACAAAGAAAATTTAAATTGGAAAGTTGTATAAGATTGCATGCCCTATCTGAATCATGAAAGTTTACTTTTGACTTGAGTGTCCATTTAAAGAACGGGAGCAACAGGTGAGGCAGAACCTTACGTAATTTGGAGCTAATAACTCAGCTCTCAGGAACAAAGTGTTATGGATTCCGGTCCATTAATAGAAGGAATGGCAGAGAGCCAGACTAATCCAGGTAAGAAAATGTATTATTAAAAACAACACAGCTTGAAGACTAAACACAAGGGTTTAAAAGGATCAAAGCACACTGTGCTGGTGCTACGGTTAAAGGGCCATGATACCCAAATCTTGAAACACTTGAAAGTGATGCAGCATAGTTGTAAAAAGATGACCATAAAATATCACCTGAACATCTGAGGTAAAAAAGGAAGATATTTTACCTCAAATGTCCTAAGTATTCACACCCCGTTGCAAAGGACTTTAAGCAGCAAATCAGTATTCTTGTCCCGGGACCTGCAAGGGAGCGTGCCTCATGCACACTCATGTTATTTCCCTATTCAGTTTAAGGAAGTTTACTATGAAATCTCATGAGATCACAGTAAAAGAGTTCATGACCTCAGCACTGTTGATGCTGATTGGCTGCTGTTCATTTATTCTTTCTTTTTTATTTTACCTGCAGCTGGGCAGTAACTGAAGTATAACTTTTTACCCAGCACTTACTCTGGTGAGCTGAGGAAATTGTGAGGTAAAATATCTTCCTTTTTTACATAGAGATGCTCAGGTGATATTTTCCTGTCAGCTTTTTACAGTTATACTGCATCAGTTTCAAGTGATTTAACATATAAGTATTATGTCCCTTTAAGAGAACATCTGACTGCCACTCTTCACTGATCTGGGAACAGGTATTTGTGTAACCCAAAGGAAGGCAAGTTATTTTTTCATTCAGGTTACACAGATGGGGTGCAGTTTGTAAAACTATTCCTGAGAGCTCAGTTGTTAGTTCCAAATTTTGTAAGGTCCTGCTTTACCTGTTACGTCCATTCTTTAAAGGGATATGAAACCCAATTTTTTTCTTTCATGATTCAGATAGAGCATGCAATTTTAAGCAACTTTCTACTTTACTCCTATTATCAATTTTTCTTCGTTCTCTTGGTATCTTTGTTTGAAAATACATACATACATAGTAACATAGTAGATAAGGTTGAAAAAAAGACTGAAGTCCATCGAGTTCAACCTATACAAATCTAAAATACTTACAAAAAGCTCCAGTTAAGCTTAAATAACCCCATTAAAATGTGACCCATTTAATACTAGCAATCATATCCATGAATTTTGTTAGTATACAGAAACTTATCCAGACTATTTTTAAATGTATCTATGGTATTGGCATTCACTACCTCCTTTGGTAATGAGTTCCACAATTTTATTGCTCTCACAGTGAAAAAACGTTTCCGTTGCAGGAGATTAAATCTCCTTTCCTCCAACCTTAAATTATGACCTCTTGTCAGAAACAATTTTCTTGGAATGAAAGCTTAGGAGCCTACCCATATATATATTTTTGTTCAGCAACCTGGGTAGCACTTTCTGATTGGTGGCTACATTTAGCACTACCCAGGTGTTGAACAAAAAAAATGGTCCGGATCCTAAGCTTCCATTCCTGCTTTTTTCAAATAAAGATACCAAGAGAATGAAGAAAAATTAACAATAGCAGTAAATTAGAAAGTTTGTTTAATATTACATGCTCTATCTGAATCATGAAAGAAAAAAAAATGGGTTTCATATCCCTTTAATGGAACTTCATTATTTGGTCTTCTATGGATTAGAACCTATTGTTCAGCACCGTTTAAATGCCATATCCTTTATTTGTACATATTACACAGTGTTGAGGTTATTCACATATATTTTTTTTGCCAGATGTACTGAGTCCACGGTTTCATCCTTACTTGTGGGATATTATCCTTCCTAACAGGAAGTGGCAAAGAGAGCACCCACAGCAGAGCTGTCTATATAGCTCCCCCCTTAACGCCACCCCCCAGTCATTCTCCTTGCCGGCTCTAAGCAAGAAGGGTAAAGTGAAAGAGGTGATTAACTGTTAGTTTTTATTTTTCTTCAACCAAGAGTTTGTTATTTTTAAATGGTACCGGTGTGTACTATTTACTTTAATTGAAAATTTACTTTTATTAGTTTAATTGAATAATGTAAACGTGTAAATATTTTCTTGAGGCTTCCTTATATTTCAAGTTTATTTTAATTTTGCATGTCACGCCACCCTTGACCAGTAGGGGTCAGTATAGCATTAATACTAATGGGCCATTGTTATTACAAAGAATTGAAAGAGTTAATATGATGAAACAATTACCTGGCCCAGCCTATTTAAACAGGTGTGGTGTGTATGTTTGTTATCACATGACTAAGGGGTACTGACCCCGAAACGTTGTGGTGTTCTGTGTCTGATCCTGTCTAATAAAAATATTTTGGGATTTTTACAAGAGGAGTTACCCTTATTTTTCTTTTTCATACTATTTACTCTCAGGCAGGAGATGGATGAAGATTTCTGCCTAGAGGATGATGATCTTAGCATTTGTAACTAAGGTCCACTGCTGTTCCCACAGAAGCTGAGGAGTACAGGAAAACTTCAGTGTGAGGATCGGTTTCTTGCTATACAACAATGAGGTATGTTCAGTCATTTTTTCTGGAGAGACTGTGATATTTCAGAAAGGCTGACAGTATCCCTATGAGGGGAAGGGTAAGCAGTAATCCTAGTTTTATAGAGGCATTACTAAAGCTTGCATAAGGGCTAAACTTATGGTTGACACTCAGTTTGAATGATTTATAGCAAACGGTTGTGTGTTCTGGGAGTGCTGTTAATTATACTTTAAGGGACAACTGTATTGAGGGTACACTTGGCTTTTTGGGGTTTTTAGAACCCACATGGCTGGTAAAACGCTTGGTGTGTTTTTTTGAAGGCCCCAGTAACATCGAGTGAGGTGGGCGGGGCCTATTTTTGCACCTCAGTTGCGCAGTTGTTTTCTCTGAACAAGCAGCAAGCTACAACACCAGAGGGTCCTGGTGAACTTCTTGGGCCAAATCAAAGCTTTATCCCCACATTACCAATCCCTGAGGGCAGGTAGGCGCCACAGCAGAGCTGTGGCAAGGTGCTGACAGGGTTTTTACCGGTTTTTGACACTTTGTCAGTCCGGTCAGGACCGTCTTTAACACAGGGCAAAAGGGGCAGCTGCCCTGGGCCCAGTCTCTGTTGAGGGGCCCAAGAGTCCTAAAAAAAATAAAAAATTTTTTTTTTTTATTGTTCATACCAGACTGCTGATGTGACATGGGGAGCACACACATTCAGTCCTAATACTGTCACAGTCAAAAGTACTCTGCTTATATTTTTTTTAAAAACTGTGCCAGACCGTGCCGGTGTCATGTGACATGCCAAGCTAGTGCCATGTGCTGTTTTAGATGTGCACTGTGCAGCACTGAATGCAAAGCCCTAACTCAGCATCCAGCCATTTCCCACTGCATCAGAAAAGGTCCTATGGGGTTACCACTGTTACCAGGTAACTGCTCTGGTGGTGGGGATTGTTTCTGGGTAGGGCTGACTGTAGGCGCATGCAGCAGAAAGCTGGAGCGGCAGGCACATGAGGATTTGAGCATCTGTGCAGCTGCATACACTGCTCTCTTCAGTCTTGAGGCTGTGTGACTCATCTCACACTGTATCCATGCAGCCTTGGACAGACAGCATCCAGTCTACTGGTCCCCTTAGCCCTGCTCTTTCTGCTGTGGCCCTAAGATCAACTAACTGAAGTTTGTTAGGGGAATAGTGCTTTGTAGAAAGGTGTCAGTGGGAAGAATAAGTGAGTGCACACACGCCCCTCCCCATGCAGCATTGTCTAGTTCAGGGTGAGAGGGAACTTGTTCCTAGCAAAGAAGCGACATGTGCTGGTGTGGCTGATGTATAGCGTCATGCTGATACTTCACACATTAATGTAAGGTTTATTTTTATAGTTTTTATTTTCTCTCTGTCTCAGATTTTACAGCTTCCCATAGTAGTTCTGCTGTTCCAGTCAGTAAACTTATATTTGTCTGCACCTCCATGCTTCCTCCTTTACCTTGCTTTACTCCTGTTGGCTGCCCTAAATCTCTTTAACCAGCTAACCTCACACCAGAATCACATTCAAAAGAATATTAAATGAATCCACAGTGGAGGAATTTATATATTTATTTACTTATTAGTACTGCTTAGGTCCAGTTTCACATATTGCATTTTTTTTTTTAAATGATTAGCCCAGCAGTGGATGATCCACCGCTGGGCTAATAATAATAAAAAAAATTGATTTAGTTGTTTTTTGAGATGTTGGGGTGGAGAGCAAAATTGCATGGGGTGGGGCCCAAGAAAATTTTTGCCCAGGGTCCAATCAATATTAAAGACGGCCCTGAGTCCGGTTTCCATATTTGGGGGTTAATTGTTTAATTTGCTTGTGGTGCAATCATACTAAAGCTTAAGGGATCTGCTGTAAAAATTTCAAGAAATTTGAGGTATTTTTAAGCAGTTTTGCAGTTTGTGTATGCCTTTTTTTCCTCTTAAAGGCACAGTACCGTTTATTAAATTGTTTTTTTTTTCACTGAATAAGTGTTTTCCAAGCTTGCTTGTCTCATTACTAGCCTGTTCAATATGTCTGACATTGAGGAAACTCCTTGCTCAATATGTTTAGAAGCCATTGTGGTACTCCCTCTTAGAATGTGTCCCACATGTACTGATATGTCTATAAATTGCAAACAGCATATTTTGACTTATAAAAGTTTGGCATGGATTTTTGGATGATTCTCAGACAGAAGGAAATCAGGTTTTGCCATCTAGTTCTCCCCAAGTGTCACACCCAGTAACGCCCGCTCAAGTGACGCCAAGTACCTCTAGTGCGTCTAATTCTTTCACCTTGCAAGATATGGCCTCAGTTATGAATACTACCCCCAGAGGTTTTATCTAAACTGCCTGGGTTGCAAGGGAAGCGCATTAGCTCTAGGTTAAGAACAAATGCTGAGCCTTCTGACGCTTTAGTAGCCGTATCCGATGTTCCCTCACAATGTTCAGAGGTAGGGATGAGGGATTTGCTATCTGATGGAGAGATTTCTGATTCAGGAAAGATGTTCCCTCAGACAGATTCAGATATGACGGCATTTAAGTTTAAAGTGTCAGTAAACTTTAAAAATAATGTTATATAATTCTGCACATAGTGCAGAATTATATAACATTATATTAGCCAAACATTATAAAACATAATTGTACCCTATTAATTAAAAAAAAAAAAAAACCTGTTTTACAGACCCGCTCTCTGTACTCTGCTGAGCGGGTCTGCTATATTTACTCAGCGCATCGGGCCAGCTGTATAGTCACAGCCCAGCCCGACCGCGCCATAGCACTAAGTGCAACTCGCTCCTGCTGTCAGATAGAGCAGGAGCGAGCTGCACTTAGTCTTATGGCCAGAATCAAACAGGAGAGAGCTTCGGTGATTTTGATAGCACCTGTGTGGCCACGCAGGACTTGGTATGCAGACCTGGTGGACATGTCATCTCTGCCACCATGGACTCTGCCTCTGAGACAGGACCTTTTGGTTCAAGGTCCGTTCAAGCATCCAAATCTAATTTCTCTGCAACTGACTGCTTGGAGATTGAACGCTTGATTTTATCAAAGCGGGGTTTCTACGAGTTGGTCATAGATACCTTGATTCAGGCTCGAAAGCCTGTCACCAGGAAAATCTATCATAAGATATGGCGTAAATATCTTTTTTGGTGCGAATCCAAAGGTTACTCATGGAGTAAGATCAGGATTCCTAGGATTTTGTCCTTTCTCCAAGAGGGATTGGAGAAAGGATTGTCAGCTAGTTCCTTAAAAGGACAGATGTCTGCTTTGTCTATTCTATTGCACAAGCGTCTGGCAGATGTCCCAGACGTTCTGGCTTTTTGTCCGGCTTTAGTTAGAATCAAGCCTGTGTTTAAACCTGTTGCTCCGCCATGGAGTCTAAATTTAGTTCTTAAAGTTCTTCAGGGGGTTCCGTTTGAACCCATGCATTCCATAGATATTAAGCTTCTATCTTGGAAAGTTCTGTTTCTAGTTGCTATCTCTTCAGCTCGAAGAGTTTCTGAACTATCTGCTCTGCAATGTGACTCGCCTTATCTTGTTTTCCATGCTGATAAGGTGGTTTTGCGTACCAAACCTGGGTTCCTCCCTAAGGTTGTTACTAACAGGAATATCAATCAGGAAATTGTTGTTCCTTCTCTGTGTCCTAATCCTTCTTCTAAGAAGGAGCGTCTGTTGCACAACTTGGACGTGGTTCGTGCTTTGAAGTTTTATTTGCAGGCAACCAAAGATTTTCGTCAAACATCTTCTTTGTTTGTTGTCTATTCTGGAAAGCATAGAGGTCAAAACGCTACGGCTACCTCTCTTTCCTTTTGGCTGAAAAGCATCATCCGTTTGGCTTATGAGACTGCTGGACAGCAGCTTCCTGAAAGAATTACAGCTCATTCTACTAGAGCGGTGGCTTCCACATGGGCTTTTAAAAATCATGCTTCTGTTGAACAAATTTGTAAGGCTGCGACTTGGTCTTCGCTTCATACCTTTTCCAAATTTTAGAAATTTGATACTTTTGCTTCTTCGGAGGCTATTTTTGGGAGAAAGGTTTTGCAAGTAGTGGTGCCTTCCGTTTAGGTTCCTGTCTTGTCCCTCCCTTCATTCGTGTCCTAAAGCTTTGGTATTGGTATCCCACAAGTAAGGATGAATCCGTGGACTCGGTACATCTTGCAAAAGAAAGCAAAATTTATGCTTACCTGATAAATTTCTTTCTTTTGCGATGTACCGAGTCCACGGCCCACCCTGTCTATTCAAGACAGATAGTATTTTTTATTGAAAACTTCAGTCACCTCTGCACCTTATAGTTTCTCCTTTTTCTTCCTTGGCCTTCGGTCGAATGACTGGGGGGTGGAGTTAAGGGGGGAGCTATATAGACAGCTCTGCTGTGGGTGCTCTCTTTGCCACTTCCTGTTAGGAAGGATAATATCCCACAAGTAAGGATGAAACCGTGGTCTCGGTACATCGCAAAAGAAAGAAATTTATCAGGTAAGCATAAATTTTGTTTTTGCTGTTATTAAGCATGTGCATTTGGAGGTTTTGAATGCCTCTGAATGCGGAAAAAAAGCGACTACTTGTGGCGTTCGGCTGTTTCCGGAGCCAGATTTCTGCTTATGAAAGTGCAACAAACTAACATCTTTGCAAATCCAGAGCTTAGTGTGTTGCACGCCATAAGCGTCCACCTTCTTCCGCATTTGGAGGTATCGGAAACCTCAGAATAGATATGAACTAATTGTAATTAAATATTGCTGTCTCCAATTGCAAATTATGTTGTCTAAATTTGCTTATATGGTCTCTGAAAGCTAAACTTCATTTAGAATGTGTAGGTTTTAGTAATGATTTATATTCGTTCATACCAGAAATGCCATAAAATACAAATTACATAGTTGTAAAATGTTTGCAGTACAACGCACATGTTGGTAACAAAATGAATCCCTTCCTGCCATGACTTATTTGTCTACAGCGTAACAAAGTTCCAATGTAAACAAATACGTTCAAAAGTGAAATCACGCGATTGTTCCTGCGATCATGTGATTTGAATAATGAGATCGTGTCTGGGGGGAGTGCCTATGACGCTAGACACTCCCTACAGGACACAATCCCATTCAGGAAGCGCCTTTGGCTTCAGTACAGCCAAAAGGCTAGGATGTTCTATGACAACCTAAGAGCGTTAAATCCCAGTGAGGTTAGGATAGAACTTCCTAAGGGTGGGAAGGGGTTTAATGCATTAAAAACATGTATTTTGTATGCAGATGTTTAATAATTTATTGTTTAAAGGGATAGTAAACACCAAAGAATGATATTGTTTAAAAAGATAGATAATCCCTTTATTTCTCATTCCCCAGTTTTGCATAACCAACAAACCCTGTGTTAGAAATATACTTTTTACATCTGTAATTACCTTGTATCTAAGCTTCTGCTAACTGCCTCCTTATCTTAGATCTTTTGACAGACTTGCATTTCAGGCAATTAGTGCTGACTCTTAAATAACTGCACGTGCATGAGCACAGTGTTATCTATATGAAGCACATGAACTAACGCCCTCTAGCTGTGAAAAACTGTCAAATGCATTCAGATTAGAGACGGCCTTCAAGGGCTTAGAAATTAGCATATGAGCCTATCTAGGTTTAGCTTTCAACTAAGAATAACAAGAGAACAAAGCAAATTTGATGATAAAAATAATTAGAAAGTTGTTTAAAATGACATTCCCTATCTGAAGCATGAAAGTTTAAAGTGCCATAAAACAAGTTGAGATCTGTGCATATCATAAAAGGGCTAATAAATTAAAAATAGTTTGCATAAAAAAAATGTTTAAAAATGTATGGTATTTTAAAATAATTTTCAAAAATAGGCTAAATTAATTACATAGCTAAGCTGCTTGGAGCAGCCAACTCCACCCCCCCCCCTTATCAGTGTTTAGTTTATCAGTGTGACACAAACATTGTATTTCTTCTGAGTTCACAGCTTTTAGGCATGCTCCAGTAGATAATCCCTATTCACTTCTGCATTCTACCAAAGCAACAATAGATATAGATACAACCATAGAAAAAAAAATGTGTGTGTGAGGGGGGGGGGGGGGAGTTAGAGCTTTATAATTCAGAAACTAAAAAGAAAGGATTAATGGCGAGGCACTGCAGTATAAATTTGTACATATTGTTATATTTTGTCTCTATCCCAACTTGTTTTATGTCCCTTTAATTTGGACTTTACTATCCCTTTAAAGGACAGTTAAAACCTTGAGAGTTTAATATAAATTGTTTAGTTATGTGCAGTACAACAACTTTGCAATATGCTTTATTTATTTTGTCCCTTTTCGTGTAATTTATCTCTGTAAATGTGGATTTTCTTATTCCCCGAGATAAAAAGGCACAGTGCTAACCCTGCTAAATATATTTCCCTAGTTGACTTTAGCAGATAACAAATGCAAAACAATTTACTTTATGCTAACATAATGACTGTGGTGTGACTAGCCTTGTTGTCTGCAGACTTAAAGGGACAGTCTAGTCAAAATTAAACTTTCATGATTCAGATAGGGCAAGTCATTTTAAACAACTTTCCAATTTAATTTTATCATCACATTTGCTTTGTTCTCTTGGTATTCTTGTTTGAAAGCTAAACCTAGGTTGGCTCATATGCAAATTTCTAAGCCCTTGAAGGCCGCCTCTTATCTGAATGCATTTGACAGTATTTCACAGCTAGATGGCATTAGTTCATGTGTGCCATATAGATAAACATCGTGCTCACTCCTGTGGAGTTACCTAGGAGTCAGCACTGATTAGCCAAAATGCAAGTCTGTCAAAATAACTGAGATAAGGGGGCAGTCTGCAGAGGCATAGATACAAGTAATCACAGAGGTAAAAAGTATATTAATATAACAGTGTTGGTTATGCAAAACTGGGGAACGGTAATAAAGGGATTATCTATTTTATTAAACCATGAAAGTTCTGTTGTAGACTGTTCTTTTAAGCCCTGATTGGCTCCTCCAAATAAGTGAAGGTGTGGGTGGAATTTGCCTACTGAAAAACAATTGTAGCAAAGTATATAAATTGGGGGAAAAAAACTGTGGCTGATAATATTTTATAGCAAATCAAAAGAAATGTCTTGTAATTACAAGGTTTATTTTCCCTTTAAATACTAATATATACTATGCATATACAGAATAAAGCATTATTTCAATGTCCCATTAAACACTCCACCCCTATGGTTTTGTTGATGACCACATCTGTGACCACTGATTATTACATTTTGGATTTAGTCAGCTTTTATTGATACCATTTATGTAAATGCATTTTGCTTTGAGATCATCCATTAGATTATTTTATCATTTTACCAGTTTGATATTTTTCCCTAACTATTTAAACATTTTCTCCTGTTAAAATGGTCAGTTACATAGTACTCATCAAACTGAAGAAACCCTATCCTTAAACAATTAGTTATTTTTTTTGTACAAGCATATTGTGTTCTCATGAATGTGTTTAGAACGATGGATAAATCTATGTCTATAAAAAGCAGTTTTGTTTTGCGGTTTGTGGCTTCTGTCTATAACAAACCACACAGAAGACATGTAGCAGAGGAAACAAAAGGGGTTGCGCAATTCTTTGGGTTGCCATGGCGATCAGTGTTATGGAAATCTACCAAAGGTGTAGGTGAATATAGGTCTCCTCTCCTCATTCAGTCAAAAGTCTGTTAATTGATTCTTATTTGGGTATGTCTGTAATTCTGATCATTTGATAACAAATATATATCTATATTGTATATATGTATGTGTTTGTCTGTTTTTAAGTACAAACAAAACACTTTAGAGCAGAAGAGGTTATGGTTTTCTCACTCATTATGTTTATTTTTTCAGATGTATTTCAGTGTTGTGCTATATTAAAGGGGCACTTAACACCAAATACAGGTGGCCCTCGTTTTACAACGGTTCAATTTACACCGTTTCAGAATAACAACCTTTTTTCCAGTCATGTGACTGCTATTGAAAAGCATTGAGAAGCAGTGCATTTATTAAAATAGCCAGTAGGTGGAGCTGTCCGCTTGTGTTGCAGCAAAGCCAAGCAAGCTGAAATTAATCAGTTTAACCAGACCTGAACTATTGAGCAGATTTCAAAGGAACAAGATCTTCCTGTTATAAATCAGTCCAGATTGGAATGCATAGAAAGAACTGTTTGCAGAAAAATGCAAGTGAAGTCTGTTTTGTGTGATTATTTTATTAGGTTTCTAATGCTGTTTAGCAAATGTTTTTGTTCATTTAACTTAGTTTAATTATATATTCTGTGTTGTGTGATTAATTTATTAGGTTTATAATGCTGTTTAGCATTTAAAGTCTTAATTTCAAAGCTTTAAATATAATGTATTAGGTGTTACTTATGACAATTTTGAGAGGGGCCTGGAACCTATCTCCCTCACTTCCCATTGACTTACATTATAAACTGGATTTCAATTTACAACGGTTTCAATTTACAACCATTCCTTCTGGAACCTAACCCCGGCGTAAACTGAGGGCTACCTGTATTTTCTTTAATGATTCATACTCCTACTATCAATTTTCTCTTTGTTCTCTTGCTATCTTTATTTATTTAAAGCTTAGATGCCAGTCCATTTTAGGCTCAGCACCCTGGATAGCGCTTGCTTATTGGTGGCTACATTTAGCAAAACAATAAGCAAGCATAACCCAGGTTCTCAACCAAAAATGGGCCTGCTCTAAAGCTTTACATTCCTGCTTTTTAAATAAAGATAGCAAGAGAAAGAAGAATAATTGATAATAGGAGTAAATTAGAAAGTTGCTTAAAATCGCATGCTCTATCTGTATCAAACCCTTTGAGTGCTAACGACAGCTCTGAGCCGTCGCAAATTGTCCCAGTCAGGTGCTGACGACAGCTCAGAGCCGTCACTAGCACTCACCCACCTTGAGGGCAATCTGGGGGCTCCCCCCTACTCCCACCCCGGGGATCTGGCCTGAATAGTGAGAGGCATCACCGGGGCTTCACGATTCACATAGGGAAATGGAGGCATTCTGCTTAGAAGCCTGTATCTCAGGCATCTAAGCAGCTACAGACCCCCAAGACCCACCGTTAGAAAGGTAATCGCCTAACCTTTCCAATGGTGTAAGTCTTGGGGATCTGTAAAAAAAGTAAAAAATAAATATATTTAAAAAAAGTTTAAAAAAAATAAGCTCAAATCCAGCTTAGCACCCAGGTGGGAAATGACTTAGCAGCCAAAGGGTTAAAGAAAAAAAATTGGGTTTAGTGTCTCTTTAAGTTAAAGAGACAGGAAACCTCAACATTTTATTTCATGATTTGGATAGAACATACATTTTAAACAACTTTCCAATTTACTTCTATTATCAAATGTACTTCATTCACTTGTTATCTTTTGCTGAAGGAACAGCATTGCACTCCTGGCAGCTAGCTGAACACATCTAGTCAGCCAATCACAAGAGACAAATGTGTGCAGGCACCAATCAGCAGTTAGCTCCCACTAGTGTAGGATATGCGCTTATTCTTTTTCAACAAGGGATACAAAGAGAACAAAGCATATTTGAAAAAAGAAGTGAATTTAATAGTGTTTTTAAATGACATGCTATATCTGAATCATGCAAGTTTAAGTTTGACTTTCCTATCCCTTTAATGGAAAAAAATAGATGCTTATGTTTACTATCTTAAAGGGACATAATACTCATATGCTAAATCACTTGAAACTGATGCAGTATAACTGTAAAAAGCTGACAGGAAAATATCACCTGAGCATCTCTATGTAAAAAAGGAAGATATTTTACCTCACAATTTCCTCAGCTCAGCAGAGTAAGTTCTGTATAAAAAGTTATACTCAGCTGCTCCCAGCTGCAGGTAAAAAAAAATAAAAAATGAAGAAATGAACAGCAGCCAATCAGCATCAGCAGTGCTGAGGTCATGAACTCTTACTGTGATCTCATGAGATTTGACTTAACTCTCATGAGATTTCATAGTAAACTTCCTTTACCTGATTGGTGAAAGAATATGAGAGTTCACGAGGCTCATCCCCTAAGCTGTCCCAGGACAGACACACTAAAATGCTGCTTAGAAATCCTTTACAATGGGAGGTGGCTACTGAGGAACTTTTGAGGTAAAATATCTTTCTTTTTTACATAGAGTTGTTCAGGAGATATTTTCTAGTCAGCTTTTTACAGCTATGCTGCATCACTTTCAAGTGTTTAAACATTTGGGTATTATGGCCCTTTAAGATGAGAAAAACACTATTTCAAGAATGTAGGGCAATGAATATGGTTTGGTAAAGACTCTTGTGAAAGCTAAACTACTGAAAGTAAACACATATTACTTGCACATGTTTATGTTCACCATTAAAAAGCAAATACAAAGATATATTACTTCACCAGTCTGTGCAATATTAAACCCTGTTTTCAGGAGCTTAAAACTTTGAATTGCATGAATACATTTATAAAAAAATTGGCAGTCAGTGACTGAAAATACTGAACATTTGAAGTCATTTGACTATTTCTATAGTTATTAAGTATTGGACACAATGTTCTTTTCCTTATCTATTAGAATTAATAATGATTTGCCAAACGCCAGCAAACACTACTGCACCAATCTCTATGAATGTAGGTGCTTTTTTGTCCCCTGTCTTTGCTGAGATATAAAGGTTTAAAATGACTTATTTTTATATATTTCAAGCATGCTTAGTACAAGCAAAAACCTGGCAGAATTCTAAACACATGCTTGGTACTATCACTCAGATATTGATCTGCTCTATGCTGTAGCCTAGAGTGAAAGGAATACCTACATCAGTTTTTTGTATGAGTGCAAAGAATCACCACTTATAAAGCCCACCATCCCGTGTTTACTCAACACCACTGTCAGTATATATACAGGTAGCCCTCAGTTTACGCCGGGGTTAGGTTCCAGAAGGAATGGTTGTAAATCGAAACCATTGTAAATTGAAACCCAGTTTATAATGTAAGTCAATGGTAAGTGAGGGATTTAGGTTCCAAACCCCTCTCAAAATTGTCATAAGTAACACCTAATACATTATTTTTAAAGCTTTGAAATGAAGACTTTAAATGCTAAACAGCATTATAAACCTAATAAAACAATCACACACCGCACCACAGACTTCACTTGCATTTTTCTGCAAATAGTTCTTTCTATGTATTCCAATCTGGACTGATTTATAGACAGGAAGATCTTGTTCCTTTGAAATCTGCTCGATAGCTCAGGTCTGGTTAAACTGATTAATTTCAGCTTGCTTGGCTTTGCTGCAACACAAGCGGACAGCTCCACCTACTGGCTATTTTAATAAATGTCTTCAAATGAATAAAGATGGATACAGCACCCACTACTCACTAGTGCACGGAGAGGGCTGACCAAGCCCAAACAATTCAAGTAGAAGAAGGCAGCCTCCAGCAGTGAGCAAAGTGACTTTTATTTGTTAAACACAGGTCAAATACAGCAACGTTTCGGGCTAACAATAAGCCCTTTCTCAAGCCTGACATAAATTAAATAAAACACCATTTAAATAGCCATATTGGCGCCAAACAATTGTGAAAAAATTGCACATATATCGCCCTCTAGTGGTGGACTTGAATATTGCATGTCCAAATACATTTCTTGCAATTACAAAGATACAAATCTGTTACAAAATATTTTGCATTGTATATATTGCACAAATTCAATCAACTTCATAAATAAAGTGCCAAGTGATCCTATAAAAAATGAAGAATAAAAAGTAAAAAATTAGAATAATAATATTTGTGACAACTAAATTCAATGTGAATATATTAGTGAAAATAAATATATCGAATATTCAAATTTATTAGAATTTGAAATCTAAAATTAATCACAATACTCATATCAAAATTTCTTAATTACCATATATATATATATATATAGGAACACAATCAATCGAATGGACTATATATAAAAAATTAAAAAGTTGATATATATGGGAATCCTTCAACAAAGGATACCCATATTACAATAAGTCAGAGATTTAAAAACTAATGAGTACTCAGTGAAGATATAGGTAATGCCAAATGTCTATATCCAATAATGTCACTCAAATGACCTTTTTTGACTACTATTAATAAATAAATAATAATTACTATTTTAATAAATGCACTGCTTCTCAATGCTTTTCAATAGCAGTCACATGACTGGAAAAAAAGGTTGTTATTCTGAAAGGGTGTAAATTAAACCGTTGTAAAACGAGGGCCACCTGTATATATATATATATATATATATATATATATATATATATACTGTATATATACACAATCCATTTAAGGGTCAGCACACACATTTCCAAGAACAACTTCCGGTGCTCTGTCTATAACTTTTACAGTTCATCTGTAAATTTTCCCAGGGCTCGGCAGATGTCCCCATATGGGATATTACCAAACAGGCAATAAAACAAGCCTTTATAAGAACACATTAAAATCAGTCATCAGCCATAACATTTCAGCTAGCACTCGAGCCTTTGACAAATGGTTCACACTTAAGCTTTTGACAAACGTTATGGCTAATTTTAATGTATATATTATATATATATATATATACACATATACACATACACTCACCGGCCACTTTATTAGGTACACCTGTTCAATTGCTTAGTAACACTAATTGCTAATCAGCCAATCACATGGCAGCAAATCAATGCATTTAGGCATCTAGACGTGGTGAAGATGACTTGCTGAAGTTCAAACCAAGCATCAGAATGGGGAAGAAAGGGGATTTAAGTGACTTTGAACATGGCATGGTTGTTGGTGCCAGACGAGCTGGTCTGAGTTTTTTAAAAACTGCTGCTATACTGGGATTTTAACGCACAACCATCTCTAGGGTTTACAGAGAATGGTCCGAAAAAGAGAAAATATCCATTGAACGGGAGTTGTGTGGACGAAAATGCCTTGTTGATGTCAGGGGAGAATGGGCAGACTGGTTTCAGATGATAGAAAGGCAACAGTAATGTGGGAAATATTTTCTTGGCACACTTGGGGCCCCTTAGTACCAACTGAGCATCTTTTAAATGCCATGGCCTACCTGAGTATTGTTGCTGACCATGTCAATCCCTTTATGACTACAGTGTACCCATCTTCTGATGGCTACTTCCAGCAGGATAATGCACCATGTCACAAAGCTCAAATCATCTCAAACTGGTCTCTTTAACATGACAATGTGTTCACTGTAATCCAATGGCCTCCACAGTCACCAGGTCTCAATCCATTAGAGCACCTTTGGAATGTGGTGAAACGGGAGATTCACATCATGGAGGTGCAGCCGACAAATCTGCAGCAACTGCGTGATGCTATCATGTCAATATGGACCAAAATCTCTAAAGGAATGTTTCCACCACCTTGTTGAATCTATGCCACAAATAATTAAGACAGTTCTTGAAGGCAAAAGGGGGTCTAACCCGGTACTAGCAAGTTGTACCTAATAAAGTGGCCGGTGAGTGTGTGTGTGTATATATATATATATATATATATATATATATATATATATACTGTGTATATATATATATATATATATATATATATATATATATATATATATATTGCAATACAGAAAGTGTAATCACTGTACAAATTGAAGAAATATAACTACCCTAAATTAAATAATATCCCATACAAAGTAAGTCAACGCATTTTGGCCCTGTCTGGGTCTTTCTTAAGACTAACACTGTCTGTGAGTGTGTTTCTATATAAATGAATAGTCCTCCAATCAAAAGTTGGCTACATATAGCTCAAAAAACATTGCGCTTCAATTGTCCCCTAAAACTAAAGCCAATCCCTACCTGTATATACGTAGTGTCTGGGATATTGTATATTTCCATATTGTTTATGACATATTCTGTACACAGCAGAACCGTTACATCACTTCCGGTCTGTATGTGTTACTTCCGGTCAAAAGTACATCACTTCTTATGGGAAATGTAGTCCATGGAACATCAACTTATATCCATCAAATAATATATAACAATAACACAGATATCTTTTTAAAACAACATGGGATCGCTTAAAATTGAATAAACCAGAGGA